>NC_034603.1:83949395-83995426 GCF_900095145.1 Mus pahari | reverse complement strand
GTTTTTCGAGGCAGGGTTTTTCTGTATAGCCCTGGCTGTCCTGGAACTCAGTTTGTAGACCAGGCTGGCCTTGAACTCAGAAATCCACCTGCCTCTGCCTCCCGAGTGCTAGGATTAAAGGCGTGCGCCAACTTGTCCGGCACAGGTGTGGCTCCTTATACTGACTCTCCTGTAACTCACTATGTTACCAGGTTGACCTTAAACTCACAGAGATCTGCCTTCTAAGTGCCAGACATTAAAGATATTCAATAGTGCACCAGGCTTGGTTTGGGTGTTTTGAGATAGGGCTCTTTGTGTAGCCCTGGTAGGTCTTGAATTGACAGATCCACCTGTGTCTGTCTCCAGGATGTTGGTATTAAGAGCCAGTTCATACGTAGTTCACTCAGTGTTGTGTGCCAGAATGTAGAGTCTCTGAAGACAATGCGCGTGATGGTGTGTTACAGAGGCTTGACTTCCAGGCCCCACATTTCAGGTTACCTCTCCTGTCTTCATGTTTGCATCCTGTAGGTGGTTTGTGATGGGGCCGCCACGTTCTGGAACTGGGATTCACATTGACCCTCTGGGGACCAGTGCCTGGAATGCCTTAGTTCAGGGTCACAAGCGATGGTGCCTGTTCCCAACAAACACACCCAGAGAACTCATCAAGGTGACCCGAGAAGAAGGAGGGAACCAACAGGATGAAGCAATTACCTGGTTTAATGTCATCTATCCCCGGACACAGCTTCCAACCTGGCCACCTGAATTCAAACCCCTGGAGATATTACAGAAACCAGGAGAAACTGTCTTTGTACCAGGTAGAGATGAGCTAGAAGAGACTACACTTGTTCTTCCCAGCTCCGATTGTTCCGGACTTGTCCTGTATTGCCATTTTGGAGTAGAATCATAGAGTGAGACAGAAAGGCCCTTCCTATCTGCTGGGTGTGTGTACTCCCTCCTGTGACGATAGAGTTAGGGACTCAAGTCCAGAGGGAGAGCACCTCCATGTCCCACATACCTGTGTCTGAGGAGTCCAGGTTCTGCCTGCTTTCCCTGGCTTTTTGCTGGAGTGAGTGCAGAACTGGCTGGGTTCAGTTGGAAAATTCCAAGCAGCCAGAACTAAATGGATGCAGTTTCGGCAGTGAGAGTTTAAAGGCTAGGGGTCCTCCTAGAACCTTTGCTTTTGCGGTGTTGGTCACAGCTAGGTTCTCAGGAGGCAGACAGTCTGTGTCACCATTGCTCATTCGGCTCTGCCTTCCAGGGCCTGTCCACAGAGAGCATAGGCCAGCCTCTGCTGAGGTAGACCCCAGGGTGTCTGCAGGGCTGATCCTCACTGAGTTCTTCATTTGTTGGATTTCAGGGGGCTGGTGGCATGTTGTCCTCAATCTTGACACCACCATTGCCATCACCCAGAACTTTGCCAGCAGCACCAACTTCCCTGTTGTGTGGCACAAGACGGTAAGAGGGAGACCAAAGTTATCAAGGAAGTGGTATAGGTGAGAAACCGTTTATTCCCTCTGCTTTGTTCCAGCTCTTTCCCCAAAGATGAAAGGGAAGCGGTCCCTACTGCCATGCTGTGTGGGGACAGCTAGGCCTTACCGACCTGTGGATAGAGAGGGCCCAGGTCAGGGCTAGTCTCGGCAGGGGGTCTGCTAGCTTCCAGGTGGCAGCGTGTGCGCGGCTGGCTCTGCATGTATGGCCAACATCACAGTCAAGACATGGTCACAATTGAGATTGTTTATTATTTTATTTTTGTGCTCTGTTTTCTCCTTTTTTCTTATTCTTTTTTTTCTTGTTTGTTTGTTTGTTATCTTTAAACATAAAAATAGCACTAGCCAAAACAACAACAACAAAAGCCTTTGTTGAGGTTTTTATTTTCCCTGGAAGCATTCATTTGAACTTACTACCTTCAGTTCATATGAGGCAACTGCCCTGGAGACTTAGCTCCTCTGTTTATCCACAGAACAGATACAGCACGGGCAGCGGCAGTGCAAACCACCCCCAGCCACCCCGTGCCACTGTGTCCCAACCCTGACCTGGAGGGACCAGCTCTCGGGGTAAGAGAGGGATTCTGGCTTGCTCAGTGCGCTGCCTCCCTGCTGAGAGGCCAGCAAGGGTGGTGGCTGCTATTCCCCTGGACTCTCGGGCATGAGGTCTCCTTACTCTGCCCTGTAGGCCACTCCAAGGCCTCAGCATACAGCAGGTCCTTTGTCGCTGGTCACAGTGGATGCCAAGGTTAGGCTGCTGCTGGGGAGGGCTACTGCTCTTAGTCAGCTCCGTGTCTCTTCCGAGTGAAGGGTGGTCTCTCGTGTGACAGCTTATTTCTTACGAATCTAATTATTTCTGCTCTTACTAGTATAATCTAACCAGCTCCCACCCCCTCACTAGCACCGTGCTTTGGGAAGGAAAGGGTTTTTTCAAAAAAAAAAAAAGGAAAGGAAAAGGAAAACAAGCCAGAAAAGTTTTAGGGAGAAAATTAGGAAAGGGGGCTGTTTCTCTCAAGGGAAGAACCTTAAGGACTTCCCCCTCCCTCAGGAAACTCGGCCTCCAGAGTGGCTGGTGCTCACGTGGCTGGTGCTCACAGGCGTGTGTGGCTCTAGAATGTTGTTTTCCTCCAGTGAATGTGGACACCCTGTGTGGTCTGTCCCAGCCCAGTTGTGCCACCTGGAGCCACTCCTGCCGAAGCACTAGACATTTCCAAGTGCTGTAAGCAATGGAGTCTTCACTCTGAGTCTGCATCACTGTGAGCGGGTGCTGCCAGCAGCGGTCACAGCTCTGAGAATAATGCCTCTTGCTCTTCAGGATCTTGAAGCAGGAGCACCCTGAACTGGCAGTCCTGGCCGACGCCGTTGACCTCCAGGAGTCCACAGGCATCGCCTCTGACAGCTCCAGCGACTCTTCCAGCTCCTCCAGCTCCAGCTCGTCAGACTCAGACTCAGAGGTGAGGCCCTCGCCTGCCCAGGCCCCCTCAGTCCGAGGGCAGTGGAGCACAGTGTCCTCATTCAGGACAGGTGCCGTCGTTCCCATGATGGCACCCATTTACAGCGGCTCATACGTGTGAGCTCGCCTGCTGCAGAGGTGCCCTGGTGTGTGAAGGTTTGTGAAATGGCAGCCTTGGGATCGCAGGGATTAGAGCCTGTTCTGACCACGCACGAAGCCCTGGGTAAAAATTTTCCCTGTGGATGGTAATACATAAGGCTAGAAACAGGCAAACCGGGTGACCTGCTTTAGTTAACAGCAGCTCAAGGTGGTCTGCCGTGACAGAAGGATTGCTGCTGGCACCACTGTGCTGATATGTCTAGCCTAGGAAAGCCCTGTGTTCCACGTTCAATAATTCAGAAAAAAAAGGAAGAAGGGTCTTGTCCACATGGATTCTTGTTTTGTTGTTTCAGTTTTGAGGGTTTGTTTTCTGTTTTGTTTTGTTTTGTTTTTTCCCCCAAATCAGGATTTCTCTGTATTGTCCCGGCTTTCCTGGAACCCAGTCTGTAGATCAGGCTGGCCTCAAATGCTGGATTAAAGGCATGAAACACCACGTCTGGCCTTTTTTTTTTTTTTTTTTTTTTTTTTTTGAGTCAGGGTCTCTGTATATACCCTGGCTGTCATGGAACTCACTATTCAGGCCAGGTTGACCTTAGACCACAGACATCACCTGAAGCTGCCTCCCAGGTGCTAGCATTAAAGGGTTTTTGACTTTGGTTTGTTTTGGTTTTTGAGAGTCTCACATTCTGGCTGTGGCTGTCCTGGAACTCACTCCGTAAACCAGGCTGCTCTTGAACCCACCGAGATCTGCCTGCCTTTGCTTCCCAAGCGCTAGGGTTACAGGTGTGCATCACCACACCCTGCTAGGTCTTTTCTATCTTAACATTTTGGTTTGCATTATCTCTATAAAGAACATTGTTCCTCTGTAGACAAACTTCACAGTGAATTTTGTTTAGAAGAGAGGAAGTGCTTTTGGCTACCGTGTTCTCTCTCCAGCAGCTACAGCTTCTGATGTTCCGTTGACTTATTACGTGTGTGCCTGTGCATCTAGGTATTTACCGTAGCACACACACGGAGGCAGAAAGTGACTGAGGGAGTTGGTTCTCTCCTATCGAGTGAGCCCCAGGGATTGGGCCGAGGTCCTGAAGCTTAGTGTCAAGTCCTTGTCCCGGCCCTGAATTGTTTTTCCTCCCCGTATCCAGTGTGAATCTGGGTCAGAAGGTGATGGAACGACACACCGCAGGAAGAAGAGGAGAACCTGCAGCATGGTGGGAAATGGGGACACTACCTCCCAGGATGACTGCGTGAGCAAAGAGCGCAGCTCCTCCAGGTGACCACATGTGGCCGCTGTCTGCCAGGATGTGCGAGCAGCAAGGCTTGGGGGCTGACACCCAGAGAGCAAGGACACTCAGATGGGAATGGGTAGTATGTGTTACAGTGGCTTCTCTCTGTGGTCATGTCTTAGGGGCAAAGGCGTGTGGATGGTGCCAATGAAACCCTTTACCTATTTAATAAAAACGGATACATTTTATACTGTGGACAGCTTTCCTTTGGGCATACTAGAGTCTGTGCTCCTTTCCTGGGGTGTATGTGAGAGGGGGTGCCTGCTGGTGTGTATCCTGTTGGGGGTGACTAGAGCAGTAGGGGAATTATGGAGCAGTGGTCGTCTCTGAAGGCTGAACAGGCTTCCTGTATAACATCTTAATCATTTCTTTAGACTTGTTTTTCTGTTTCTCTTTTTAAACAAGATTAGTTCTAAGTAAGCCAGGTGTGGGCGCCGGCTGTAAGTGTTTAATCGCAGCATGCTGAAGGCAGAGGGTAGCCAGATCTACAGAGTTCTAGGAAAGCCAGGGCTACACAGAAGAAACCTGTCCCAAAAGAGACACAGAGAATTGGATTTAAGTTAACTTCAAAACCAAAAAGCATTTGCTGGCTCCTGCTCTTGTGTGGATAGTGACGGGCCCACAAAGAAATGTGGACTTAGACGGTGTGTGCTGGTTGGATGGTGGGACATGTGACATTCTGAAGTGCCTGACTGCTGCACGTGAGGCACACCCCTTGCCTTCCTTGTCTCTGAGCAATCTAAACTGCATAACGGAAGACCAGGATCCTGGTTTTTTTCTTCTCTACATTCCCTGGTGTGATTGAAATTGAATGGGGAGAATCAGGTTGTCTTCTCGATTGGATCTCTGGGACGGGCTGTCCTTTCCACTGCTGTGTTCACGTGTGCCTCTGTCTTGTGAGTCATGTTACACACCACGGCTGTGCTTGGGAAGTGACAGTAGGCTGTAATGTGAGGGCTGAGGTTTTGCTCATTTGAGGTAGGGACAGTTGAGATGATATCTGATTACATAATCCTGCTGGCTTTGAACTAAGGATCCTCCTGCCTCAACCTCTTCAGTGCTGGGATCGTGCACCACAAGTTGCTTGCCATTTCATTTTCTTTCTTTTTTTTTTTTTTTAAAGATTTATTTATTATATGTAAGTACACTGTAGCTGTCTTCAGACACTCCAGAAGAAGGAGTCAGATCTTGTTACGGATGGTTGTGAGCCACCATGTGGTTGCTGGGATTTGAACTCCGGACCTTCGGAAGAGCAGTCGGGTGCTCTTACCCACTGAGCCATCTCACCAGCCCGCCATTTCATTTTCAAGACAGGGTTTCTCTCTGTAGCTAGCCCTGAATGTCCTAGAACTCTGTTTGTAGACTAGGCTGGCCTGGAACTCAGAGATCTGCCTGCCTCTGCCTCCCGAGTGCTGGGACTACAGGTGTGTACCACCTTGCCTGGTGGGGTCTGTCTTACTGTTGCCTTCTAGCTTTGGCCCAGCGGTGCTGTCTACCTGCCAGCTACAGGCAGACCTGCTCTCCTTGGTGGGATCAGGAACCCCTGTGGAGGCCGTGCTCATCCCGGAGCTGAGAGATTCTCTGTAAGGATCTATTGTGTAAGCTGTTGGTTCTTCTGTTCCTACCTACTAGCCTCTGCCTTTGACTGTGGCTCTTCCTTCTCTGGCCCAAGTTCCTTCTTTGGGCAGATGCTGTCTTACTTGCCAGGATTGTGTAAGCTCCACTAGCACAGAGCCACACTGGCACTAATACAGTGGGTAAGAAGGCTCTATGCTGTTGTAGTTGAGCATGCTGGATCTCACTGTAATTCAAGTGCTGCTCAGGACAGTGACCTGCCGCGGGCTCTGCAACCATTGCGGTCCACTCTGTGCTGTGTTAGAATCTTTCTGAGCAGGGGAAGCTGGAGTCTCAGTGTGGTATATTTTGGGGAACAGTAGAAGACATGCTTGAGCCTCAGGGTCAGTGTTGTTGGGAGTTGTCATCTCAGAACTTGAGGTGTAACTGGGCCAGGTTCTGATGGGTGGGTTCCCACAGGTGTAATGAGTAAGGATTGCTGTCTACTCCAAAGTGACCTTCCTGACCTGTGACCCGAATACATACGTCATCAGGATGCATCAACAATAGCTTGTACATCCAGGAAAGAAATCCCAGGTGGAACTGGCACGTTTCAGGATCTGTGGGTCCCTCTGAATAGTTCTGGTGGGACTGGGTGTTGCAGGATATTTGATCACACTGTGAACCCCAAGATTATGTTGTCTACTGAAAAACCCTGTTTCTAGTTGTGGTGTGTCTCAGTCCTTAGTACACACCTTTAATCCCAAACAATGAAGGAAAAGTTAGTTTGTAGGAGGAAGCACCCCTGTTTTGAAAGTGATGCTTAATTGAATGGCAGACAAAGTGACAAATCAGACAAGAAGAGAGGAAAGGGAAGCTACTTGACAGGAAGAAAGGTGGAGGCAGTTTTCCTAGGACTGTTGTGCAGAGGGAGGGAGGGAGGGGTGTGTGGGAGAACAAACAAGCTAGACATAGGTGAAGACAGAACAAGCCAGGGAACAAGAATGAGCCAGAAGATTAGAACAAATTGCCAGAATTAGTTTGAGACCAGGAAGCAGAAAGTCAGAGGCCAAGAGAAGAAAGCCAGACCAGATCCAGGTGGAGAGCAGTTTGAGCCAGAACAGCTGAATTAAACCAGTGAGCCAGAGTTCAGAAAGAACTAGAAAAGGTGAGCTTATTCAGCAGTAAGTCTCAGGCTGAAAACATCTAGGCCTAGATTACATTGTATGGATGCTAGAAGCTTTCAAGCCTGGGTTAGCCAACTGAGGCGGTGAGCCTCTGAGCCGGCGATTACTGCAGGAGAATAAACGTTGCGTTCACACCTGGGGCTGGCTGGTGAGCTCCTTTCTCGCCCTTTACACGCACCTGCTTGCCTTAAATCTGTCCTATAGCCAAGGAAATTTTGATGAGTAGAGGGAACTTGTCCCCAGTCAGGCTGTGACCTAAAAAGCTTCTGTAGATTCATTGGAACTGTGGCACTGGCTGTCATAGTGCCCAAGACAGAGGAACTTAAGGTTCAAGTTGCTATATATGGAACTCTTGATCCAACTGTGTGACCAACTGGGTAGGAAGATGTGCATCCTTCTGCAGAGGTGCTGTCTGCCTCAGCTGAGAACTGTCCTCTGGAACAGCATAGCCTCCTGGTCCAGTGGGTTGGTCAGACCCTGAATTTATATCCCTAATGATGTCCAGGTGGTTTTCTATTTGAAAAGCACTTTTTTTTTTTTTTTTTTTTTGAGACAGGGTTTCTCTGTGTATCCCTCGCTGTCCTGGAACTCACTCTGTAGACCAGGCTGGCCTCGAACTCAGAAATCCACCTGCCTCTGCCTCCCAAGTGCTGGGATTAAAGATGTGTGCCACCACGCCCGGCTCAATATGTTTTTGAAATACTAGTAAAACAAGAAACTGAGTAAGGTTGTATATTCTGGTAGCACAGCGGCCATTGGCAAGCTGAAGTGAGAGGATCAATTCAAGACTATCCTGGACCATAGAACAAGGGAGGTTAGGCAATGGCTCAGGAGTTCAAGGTCAGCCTCAGCTACATAACAAGTTCAGGTCCAGCCTGGGCTGACTGAGATCCTGTTTCAAACAAAATTAGAAATAAAGTAAGCAACCAAAGGAGAAATTTCTTTGCTACCATTGGATCTGATGGGACATAATGCCAGTGGCCTGAGAGGTGCAGAAATCTCAAATGGAGAAATCAGCAGCTGCCAGAGGTGCCTCCCAGCCACCAAACACCAGCAGGAACAGAGCATCTGACCATGCCATAGATAAACCCAGGACAGGTTCTGTATCCCTAGCTCCACTTACTGACCTGATGCACACGTCAGATCCACTCCACTGTGGAAGGAGAGAGGCCAAGTGCTCAGGACAAGGAGGTGGAGCCTCCCGCCTGTTGCCTTTCCACATGAGTTAGAACAGTAACAGTAGAGAATTCAGCAACACTAGGCAACTGCTGAACCACAGCAGCAGGGTTAAACCAAAGAGCTGGCTTCTGGGCAAAGGGAACCCTGGCTGATGAGAAAGAACAGAAAGACCCCCAAGTCTTTGGGAACGTAGTTCATCAATCTGGTGAAAGACTGCACAGATGTGGTGCCTTACGGGCCTTAGGGTCACATCCTGACAGAGAAAGCCACCGAGCAGGAGCACCATTCCTGTCTTGCTGTGATTACAGATGCCCAGTTCCCAGATACTCAAGCCTCGAGTGCCTGCAGGTACACTCTACACAAGCCCTGTCCTGCCTGTGTGCAGCTCAGTGGGCTGTTCACAAGAAGGTAGTGGAGTCGGAGGGATAAACACGTGCATTTCGAGTCAGGAGTTAAGGGCAGTTCTCACCAAATGTGTTAGACCTAAGGACAACATGAGCAGTGTCCTAGCCCTGTGATTGAGTGAGCACACAGCATCTGGAGAAGAGCTGAACTGCTTTCACCAAAGAGCGGGGCAGTTGCTTGTGCCAGTGCGTTACACAGAGGCCTTGAACTTTAGGCAAGAGAAGGATGGAACAGGAAATGCAGCAGATGTAAAACTGCTGTGTAGGGAGCAGGTGTGAGGATTCCTTAGCTTGTGTGTGCTGATGAGTTCAAGGTGGGGTCTGGCTGCTCTTAACATCCCCATGCCCTTGTCAAGATGTTACACTGATTTCAGGACACAGTGTCTCCATCTCAACTGTGGGTCTTTCCCTGGTGCCTCTCAACTGTGTCTCATTGTTTAGTTCAAGAACTCAAACCACTTATCCCCCAGGAATCTTCCCAGGGAGAACCTGCCCAAGCCTGCTGTCTCCATGGTAACTGGATGCTTCCTAGGAACCCGACTGCTTAGGCACCAACCAGTCTCTTGTCAGGTGGCCCTCTCACTGTGGGTTCTGCCCTGATGTTTTAACTCTTGTATAAAACTTGTTCATCTTGAATAAAGCATGTTGGTTTGAGATTGTGTTTTTGCAGTGTTTCCTCCTGTGTCTTCTCATCATTTCTGATTCTAAGGCCATTAGGACGTGCTCTGATAGCATAACTGTGTATTTTGTTTTGTTATTTGAGACAAGGTCTTTTTCTGTAGCCCTGGCTGTCCTGAAACCTGCTATGTAGACCAGACTGACTTGGAACTCACGGAGATCTGCCTGTGTCTGCCTCATGAATGCTGAGCCTAAAGGCCTGTACCACCAGGCCTGGCTCCAAAATAGACCTCTTAAAAATACAATTTATGGCCAAACATGGTTGACAGCCAGGACTACTGAGACTCTGTCTCAAAAAGACTTTAAAATAAATTTTATACTTTTTTTTTTTTTTTTTTTTTTGAAACAGGACGGCCCTCAACTTTAGACCCTCCCACCTCAGCCTCCTGGATGCTAGAACTATGCTGGGCTAAAGGTACACTAAAAATAAACGGGGCTAGGGAACTGGAGACATGGATCGCTGGTTAAGAGCACTTTTGCAGAGGAACTGTGGTTTGGTTCCCAGCACCGATCTGGTAGCTCACAGCTTAAACCTCAATGTGGGGCACATGGAACGGTGCCACCACACAAAAACTGGGAAGGTTGAGGGGATTCCAAAACCCCAGTATTTCTCGTATCTGAGAACAGTAAGAGTTTGATCTACTCCTGACTCAGATCCTGTCCTGGAGCCGACACCCTGCATGCAGAGAGAGGATGGTGACCACCAGTCCCATTGCACAGAGTTCTCCATGCCTATGAGGTATCTAAATGGGTCTAAGGGCTTAGCCAATGAGCTTCCCTTCCTGGACATTCCTTCCTGCAAACAGTATTTAATCTCTGGTCCACCCTGAGTAAGTTGTATGCAACCATTTTCCACAATTAACCATGAATAGACAGCTTGGGCAAGCAAGGACTGTCTCATCAAGAAGTGCCATAGAAGGATGCCGCCTTCTTCATATAGAGCTGCACCGCCTGAGTATCCCGCAGACACTCACCCCTGAGCTAAGCCAGAGATTCCCCACCCCAACCCCCAGCTCGTCACTATCTGTAGTAGTACCTAGTACCCAATTAATTACTTTTTTGTTTGTTTTTTGAGACAGGGTTTCTCTATATAGCCCTGGCTGTGGAACTCACTCTCTAGACCAGGCTGGCCTTGAACTCAGAAATCTGCCTGCTTCTGCCTCTCAAGTGCTGGGATTAAAGGCGTATGCCACCACTGCCCGGCCCCAATTACTTAAATTGAACCCAACGGCAGTGTCCCTCACTATCCTTCCCATTGTCCTGAGTTCCTGCATGAAGGACACACACGCAGCCTTTATATTGTGATGTACCTAAAACAGCTCAATGGCTGGGCCACTTCCTAACCTCCACCTAGCTAATCTACCTCTCTCCGATACTCTCAAGTTATTATGACTAAATCCTATATTCCATCTTGACTGCCCCGGACCCAGACTTGCAGCCCTCTTGGGCCGCTATCCCCCAGCTCCACATGGCGGCTGTGCTCTCTGTCCCATGTGTCCCCTCCTCTGGGTGTCGGGCAGTTTGAGAACCCCCCCTGGCCCAAGGCTCATCACCAGCCATGTGGCCTCCTAGTTCCCAGAGGTGACTGGATGCTGGGGAGTTTGGAAACCCCTGTCTCTTTGGCCTCAGCCTGCATCATTTCTCACCCAGCTGGGACCCCCGTCTTGGGCTGCATCCCACCACCCCTGAATTCTGATGACATTAAGGATGGATGGAATGTAGTCTAGTGCCCAAGCGGAGTTCATACTCCCCAGCAGCAAGACAGATCAGAACACAACTGTACCTGTTCCAGTTCTAGGGAATGCAGTGATCTCATTTGGCACCAGGATTGCATGTGTTGCACAGACATACATGAAAGCAAAACACTCAAAAGTAAATAAATCTAAGAAACGGAACCTGGCATCAGGAGGGTGTGGTAGCTCGCATCTGTAATCCCAGCCCTGGAAGGGCTCAGGGTCTTAGACTAAAATAAGGCTCATATACGTTGCATGTCCTGTAGGGGTCAGAAGCCAGGAGCCTAGAGACAAAGCCTTTTTTGTATAGTTGAGTTTTTTTCAATCAACTACCACTAAGAGGAGACACATCCCCCTTAAGCCCAGAGGCTGTGGTTATAGGATTGGGCCCTTCCCGCTGCTCCATTGCTGACGGGATCCTACTGTCACGGCTGGAGCTGTTTCTTCCCGGTAAGATAATCACTCTCCCGGGTAGGATGTGGTGGTTCCTACCGTGGTAGAACAATTAGCATTGTATGTGTAAGTATGTTGGGGGGCTTAGGATTCCTTCCCCTCATCCACAGGCCAGCAACAAAACAACTCTGGTCTAGCATCTAGCCAAAGCTGGGGCCCCATTAGGTTGTGTGAGCTAAGACTGCTCAGGTTGGTCTGTTGGGCTTTCTGAATAGCTGGGAAGCCCAGCCCCTTTCTGTTCTCTTGAGACAGGGTCTCATGTAGCTCAGGCTGGACCAGGACTCACTATGTAACCCAGACAGGCTTAGAATGAATTCTGCCTTTGCCTGCTGAATGCTGGGGTTACAGGCACCTGTTAACAAGCCCAGTTGCCTTTTTTTTTTTTTTTCTCGGTCTGTCCTTTGTTTCTGACAAACTTTGCCCTGTATTTATTCAAAGTAACTAAAAGGTGCTGGGGTGTGCTAGGGAGGTACACAGTTGCTACAGTGTGTTTTACACTTTAATCAATAGAGCCCTGGCAAAGATACAGAAAAACAAAACCGGCCTTCTTAACGCCATCTTCACAGCTGTGAGCTCCAGCCAGCAGCAGGAAGAGCCCAGTCCTATACCCACAGCCTCTGGGCTTGAGGGGATGTGTCTCCTCTCAGTGGTAGTTGATGAAAACTTGTGAATGCTGCAACTACGAGCCATGCTGCCAAGCATCCACTTTAGGAGAGACTTCCCTTGTCTCTTTCTGGCATGTCTCATAGGCAGCCTAGACAGCCTGGGGCTCGCTTGGGTAAAGCAGGCTGTATTTGAATGCACATAGATCCAGCCATCTCTGCCTCTGGAGTTCTGGGATCTGGTATCAAAGGGGAGAGCCACCGTGTCCCTGAAGTGGAAACTTAAGGGTTCTTTGGAAAGCCAGTCGTGTTGGATGGTGTTTGGCTGGGGCAAACACCTGAAGGAGTGTTTTCCTGAAGGGCACACAGGTCTGCTGAGGCAGACTCAGGAAAAGGGATGTTCTGCT
This sequence comes from Mus pahari, assembly GCF_900095145.1. Lineage (NCBI taxonomy): Eukaryota > Metazoa > Chordata > Mammalia > Rodentia > Muridae > Mus > Mus pahari. Next base: position 83,982,931 of record NC_034603.1, on the reverse strand, counting down.
AAAGCAAGCACGCGAAAGGACACATGATGAAGGATTCCTTGCTAAGGAGACACGCGTATTTGTCTGTCTGAAATTGTGTGGGTGAGCTCCATTTGTCCAGACTCCATAGAGAGGCGACGCAGGGATGCTGCACGTGCGGTTCGCAGGGAGTATAAATAAAGCTGGACAGACAGTGACGGAGGCTGAGCTACGCTCATAAGAGCTGGCTGATGCTTGTGGGTCACTCCTCTTTGCTGATCTTCGCTTCACTGAGACATGGCAAAGAACTCCTGGCGTCCCTCCTGCTGACTTGTGCCGAGGCTGAGGCCTGGCTGTCTCTGCTAGGTAGCAGCACCGATGCTGATTTCTGTTTGCTATCCTGACTCTACCGAACGGGACTGCTAGTGTATCCATCCATGCAGGTAGATTGAGCTGCCATTACTGACTGTAAACTAAACTGCCAGTTTCCGGACAAGACGGGATGGGAGTTGCTCCAAAGAACCTATGATGGCTTGTATATGCTTGGCCCAGGGAGAGGCACTATTAGGAGGTATAGCTTTGTTGGAATAGGTGTGTCACTGGGGGTGTGAGCTTTAATACCCTTGTCCTGGCTGCCTGGAAGCCAGTTCTCTGCTAGCTGCCTTTGGAACAAGAAGTGGAACTTTCAGCTCCTGTGTCTGCCTGGACACTGCCATGCTCCTGCCTTGATGATAATGGACTGTCCCAATTAAATGTCATCCTTATGTCCTTTTAAGAGTCATGGTTTCTGTTCACAGCAGTAAACCCTAAACACAGAATCTTTCTAAACAGGTCCACTTCCCTTGTATCCTTTATTTTTCACTACCTCTGGTGGGTGATGGGCTACAAAGGAGGTTAAAGTGTTAAAAGCAGGATTTGAAAAAAAAAAAAAAATAGTTTCACGTCCCACTTTAATTTTCCTCGACTTTAGAGGGAGATAGTGTTTAGTTTCCATGAATGTTCTTGAACTTGCATCCACACAACCACATAGTTCCTGGATCGCCAATATATTCCAAGATGAGCATTTTAGTGTGTGGTGTGTGTTGAGACGAGATCATCTATGGGCTGTAACTGAAAACGACTGACTTTGAACTTTTGATCCTCCTGCACCCACTCACCTTTCAAGTGCTAAGATGACAGGTTTGCACCACCATCTCTAAATGAACTTCTGCACAGGGCAGAAATGAAGCCTATCTAAAGACACTGAACAATGAACCTTTCATCCCACCCAGCAAGCCTAAGCTGAGATGGTGCCCCAGAGCGAGCTTTTCAGCGCCTCCCAAGGTCCGAGCTCCGAATCACCCTTAGGGCGCGAGGGGTGTGGGCTTGACGAAACTCCGCCCCTGGGCGTGGCCTGGCGGCGGGGCGCGGCGGGCTCCCTCGGGGTCCGGGCTGGCGGCCACTCGGCGGCCACGGCGCGATGGAGTCGCCGGTCGAGCTGCTGGCCGCGCTACCCGCTCTGGTCACGGCGCTAGCGCTGCTGCTCGCCTGGCTGCTGCTGCGGCGTGGAGCGGCCCGGGCCCCGGTCCCGGAGAGCACCGCCTCGGCCGAGGCCCCCGGGGCTCCTGCGCCGCCTGAGCCTCCAGAGTCCTGCGCCCCGGAGCCCGCCCCGGAGGGACCGTGCCAGTCCGAGCGCGTGGCGGAACCAGAGGAGTCCGAGGCGGAGGAGCCAGCGGCCGAGGGGAGGCAGGTACGCTCCGAGGTCGCCGTGGGGTCCCCGGGATGGCACCTACGAGCCTGCTGGCTGGACCTGCCCAGGAAGGGCCGAGCTAGTGGCCGGCAGGAAAGGAGTGTTCCTGAGGCTGGGACGCCCCATCCTCCCTCAAAGTGCCTCCAACTGCCTCACTTTGGAGCTGTCCTCTATTCCTCCCGGCCCTGGCCCTCCGGGGCCTTTCAAGGCCCTTGACACTCTGCCCTGCAGCACCCTCTTCTTGCCCCTCTTCTGCCCACCCTTGCCTAAATCCACAAACACGTGTCCTACTTCAAGGTCTGGATTAGAGTGAGCTCTCTCTTGACAACACAGTACTTTGGGGTGGAATGTGCAAGAAGAGAAGTTGCCTGTCTTTTAGGTCAACTGGAATCCAGATTCCAGAGTCAGTGTGGGCGTTTCGTGAGGCTGGAAGGACAGGACTGAGGAAGGCACTTACTGGGCAACCATGGGATTGTAGTTTTCAAACTGCTTGTAGGCGTTGGCACCCCCTCAGCCCCCACCCCCTGCGTTGCGGATGAGCCCAGCTTATATGAAACAAAAGGTGCAAGAGGAGGCCCTGATCGTCGCAGTTGAGAGCCCCAAACTACCTTGCCCGCCTCCTAGGAGCCCGCCATCAGTCTTCAGGGTACTCCTCACGCTCTCAGTTTCTGAGATGCATCTTTGTAGATTGGATCCGTGCTTGCCCGGGATACTGGGATGTCTCAGTGCCAGGCCAGGCCACCTGCTCTGGTCTCTGGTCAGATTTCAATACTTTGTTCTTGGGTGGCAGGATGGCTAGGAAGCCATGGGCTAGCATAGTGGAAGCTGTGGGCAAGCCAAGGGCTCTCTGCAGCCGCCTCCTTCCCTTGCTGGATACAATGGTTTGCCCTGGAGTGAAGCTCTTGGGGCAGGAGAGGCGGCAATGAGACTGGGCTCAGGCCTTTCTCTGCTGAGTCTGCCAGACTCCCTACTAGCAGGCTCTTTGCTTGACAAGTGGGTGACTAATTGTGTCATTAGAGTGGCTTCTAACTAGCCCTGAATAGGAGAACTATTGTGTTCAACCCAGGGAGAATGGAGGGCTGCTGGAAGCTCACAGACCTGGAGTGAGGGGCAGGTGGGTTTGGGATTCCTCTTGTCTCCATCAGCCCTGTTTCAAATTGTTGGCCTATTGCTCAGCGGCAGATTGGAGATCAAAGCCCAAGGTGTCTTTAAGTAGGGCACAGTCCTGACTTGACCCCCTGGGGCAGAGCTTCCTTGGGGGACTTTCTCCAAGGTGTTTCTTCATGCACACCCTCGAGCAGGTCGTAGTGTTTACCCGAGCGGGCACTTTGGATTTATTTCTTTCCTTTCTGGTTTTGGTTGGTTGGGTGGTTGACTGGGACAGTCTTGACATGTAGCCTGGGCTGACCTGGAACCCACTATGTATTCAAGGCTGACCTCCAACTCAAAATCCTCCTGCCTCAGCTTCCCAAAGCCTGTGGTTTAAGCTGAGTGAGCCTGGAGACGCTTGCCTTTATTCTAAGCACTCGGGAGATGGAGAAGAATGGGTCTCTGTGAGTTCCAGTCTAGCTTGGTCTACATAATGAGACCCCCCATCCTCAAAGAACAAAACCAAACCCTAGGATTACAGGATGCTTTGGAGGACGAGGTACCACGCAGGGAGTTCAAGATGGTAGCCGGGCCGTAGTGAGTGAATCCAGCCAACAGGATGGCAGTTCCAACATTTGGAAATCAGGATCATCTCTTGTGCGCGTGCGTCAACTCCCTCTACCCCTGCCCTAAATGTTGAGCGGCAAGAGTGCCGGGTGAGGGCCCGAGACTTACAGGTGCCTTTGTGCCTCCTCCACTCTTTCCGTAGTGGGTTCAGTGCTAGAAGTAGCTGCTTAGAAATTGTCTAGAAATAGACTCAGGCATTTTCAAGTGTTCCCAGCGCTTTCTCCCGATGATCCTACTGCCTGGGGAGAGGAGGGAAGACTGCTACCCCCCCCCCCCCGGGAAGATAACTGCAGTTGGGACAGGAAGCTGCGGCTGGAGGATGCCCTCAGAGAAGGCCTCCTTTGTGGTCCCCAAGTGAAAAGACAGCGGCAGGGGATCAAGGACCACCCTACCTGCTGTTAGTTTAGAAGCCTGAGAAGCTATACCCCCAACCCCCCCAACCCCAGTCTCCATTTCATTTTCCCTCAGCTTCCTTCTGAGCCCAGTCTGCTCCTGTCCCAGCGAGGGCTGGGCAGCCTGGGGCAGCTGCAGCCTCTGACTCACAAAGCTGATTATTGAAAAGGGTCAGGGAGACAGCCTTCAGCTGCTGCTGGAGATGGCTTGGGCAGCATCAGCTCCTGCAGGCTGGGTGCCCTGAAGGCTGGGACCAGGTGGTGGGCAGAAGCAGTTACAGACTGAGGCCTGAGTGGAGACTCAAAGCTTGGGGGGTGGGGACAGGGGCGGGGGGGCGTGTGTGTGTATGTGTGTGTGTGTGTGTGTGTGTGTGTGTGTGTGTGTGTGTGTGCTCCTCTCCAACCCAAAGTCTGGCAAGGGTGCCTTCCTCCTCCCTCCCTAGCAGGTTACAGCCTGGGCGGGGGGGGGGGGGGGGGGGGGGGGGGGGGGGGGGGGGCGGGGGGTCTGAGTAGGAGGAAGATTATTATTACAGTCTGCTTTCATCTCTCCGGGGGCAGGGGGATGACTTGGGGCCAGCAGTGCAGGAAGCATGGTGAACACACCTAGCTCCCACAGAACACTATGAGGCAGCAGGGTCCAGACAAAAGCTGGACCTTAAAGCGAGAGAGCAGAGCTTTCTTTCTTTCTTTTTATTTATTTATTTGTTTGTTTTAGTTAGTTTGTTTGTATTTCTAGACAGGGTTTCTCTGTGTATCCCTGGCTGTCCTGGAACTCACTCTAGACCAAGCTAGCCTCATAGAGATCCACCTGCCTCAGCCTCCTGGATGCTGGAATTAAAGATGTACGCCACCACCACCTACCTGGCACTGGACCTTGAACTCTTGATCCTCTGGATTCCAACTCCCACGTGTTAGGATTACAGAATTGTACTACCACAGGCACTATTACAGACATGTACTATCACAGGCACTGTTACAGACATGTACTACCACAGGCACTGTTACAGACATGTACTACCACAGGCACTGTTACAGACATGTACTACCACAGCACTGTACTTAATAGTGGGGTTGTTGTTGTTGTTGTTTTTTGTTTGGTTTTTCCAGACAAAAAACTCACTCTGTAGACCAGGCTGGTCTTGAACTCAGAAATCTGCCTGCCTCTGCCTCCCAAGTGCTGGGATTGAAGGCATGTGCCACCTCTGCCTGGCTATAAAATTAAATTTAAGAAAATCATTTCTAGGGTTGAAGAGACAGCTCAGTCTTCAGAGACCGGCACTTGCTGCTTCTGCAGGGTTCTGTTCCCAGCACCCATAGGGTGGCTCACAGCCCTCTGAAGTTCCAGTTGGAGGGGGTAGGTGGGAATCTGACACCGCCTTCTGGCTTCTGTGCTGCACATACATACAGGCAAAGCACACACAAAAAATAATTTTTAAAAATACACGATTTGGGGTGGTGGTAGTAATATATAGCTATAACTCTAGCACATGGGAGGCAGAGGCAGATCTCTGTCAGTCCAGGGCCAGCCTGGTTTATAACTCTGTAAAGTTCCAGGCAGCCAGGGCTACACAGAGAAACCCGAAAAACCAAAAAAAAAAAAAAAAAAAAAAAAATTATGTGTATGTGTGCCTGAATATATGTCTGTGGGCCATGATGAGCATGTGAGGGGCTTCCAGAGGTCAAGAGAGGGATCAGATGCCCTGGAACTAAAGTTCCAGAGGGTTCTGAGCTGCCACATGTGGACTGAGAATTGAACCTTCCCCTGGAATAGTCAGTGCTCTTAACCGCCAGACCATCTCTCCAGCACCGTAGAGGCATCTGCTCCCATACCCTCCGTAAGCACCCACCCTTTGCTTGACAGTGGGTAACAGAGACCTGCAGAAATGGGACAGAAGCATGGCACAGTGGGCAAAGGTGTGTGCCACCAAGCCTGAGGACCCAGGGTCTAACCGATTCCCACAAGTTGTCCTCTGACCTCCACTTGTGTGACATGGCGTGCGTGCGCGCACACACACACACACACACACACACTAAAAATTTTTAAAAAATTTTACATTTAAAATTCTTACTTTAAATGTATGAGTGCTTTGCATGAAGGGACCTGGTACCTCTGTGCCATCTGTACCTGGTGCCCTTGGAGGTCTGAAGAGGGCACTGGATCTCTGGAACTGGAACTGGAACTGGAGTTTAGGATAGGTTGTGAGCCATCATGTGGGTGCTGAAAACTGAACCCTGTTTCTCTGCAAGAGCAGCCCGTGCTCTTAACCTCTGAGCCATCTTTTCAGGCTCTGAAATTTTCTTTCTTGTTTTTTAAGATTTATTTATTTATTATATGTAAGTACACTGTAGCTGTCTTCAGACATTCCAGAAGAGGGCATCAGATCTTGTTATGGATGGTTGTAAGCCACCATGTGGTTGCTGGGATTTGAACTCAGGACCTTTGGAAGAGCAGTCAGTGCTCTTAACCACAGAGCCATCTCTCCAACCCTGAAATTTTCTTAATAATAATAATAATAATAACGATAACAACAACAACAACAATAAGCAGAGACTGAAGAACACCCAACCATGAACAAGGGGGAGCTCCCGGAATAGTTTTCTCCTGTGTAGATTCATACATTTTGAGAACCCAGAGTCTGGAGATAAAGCTCAGAACATAGACGTACCTCCTCCAGCACTGTCAGCTGCTGGTCTGCAGCAAGCCTCGCTCTGGGCCAAACCGCCCACATCTCCCACTCCTGGGGAATCCAGAACTGGCCTACCCTCCGAACGAAGCCTTGAAGAGATTTTAGAAGCCACCCACCCGTCGCTCCTGTGTGCAAACGTTTGTCAGCAAGTGCTCTAGACCCAACCTTCTCTTATAGTCCATTTATCAACGCCCTCCAGCCTAGGTTTCCCGAATGGATGACAACATTTTCCAGCCTTCTGAGGTCTGTCTTCCTCAGTCCCTTCTTGACTTTCTTCTCTGTCTTAAATCTGTTTATTCTGAAACCTGGCGGCTGCCCTGGGAGCTGGGCGGAGTGCTGTCGGCTGCCCATGGGGCTTTTCTGGTTTTATGAAGCTGGTCTCCTCGAAACCCTGTCACAAGAGCACTGTCCAAAACTTCATCTGATGGGACTGAGTCTGTTGTGCCTGTTCTCGTTGGAACGAGTTTGCTTAAGGCCGGCAACTGTGTCCTTGCCTGAGCTATGTACTTAGAGCCTGCAATGGAGTTTTTGGACTGGATGTCTGAAGAGGGTAGGGGTCAGGGTGTGGGAGCTAGCCATAAAATCGATGAGTTGGTCCATCTCTAGCTCATTCCTCTTGGCCCCCACCTTCCCTGTATAAGCTAGCCCCTTACCCAGTGCATACACGCGTGTAAGCCTGCTCTTGTGCTAGGAGCCTGTCCCTCTCCTTCTCCCTCCCCCTGCTGGAAGGTTCATGTCTATAATATCAACTGAAGGGCATAAGGGTTCTCTCCACCATTGCTGTCTTGTAGAGCACTTAGGCCACCACTGTCCTGACGATAGTGAGGGACAGCCACATCCACTCATGCAGCCTTCTCCCATCTCCTGTGGGCACCAATCTTCCTCAGGCATCTGTCATAGCCGGTCCTCCTCCCTGACCTCTCCTCCTCCTCCTCCTCACTGCTCCCTACCGAAGCCCAGGCCTGTCTTGCCATCCTCTTTTTTCTGCCCCTCAAGTCTTGCCCGTCTCCCAGGGCCTACTCCCAGAGGACCAGCTCCCCTGTAGTCTTGCTGACTGCTGTTCCACGCTGGGCTCTTGCAGGCCGCCTGAGAACCTTTCCCAAGGCTGTTCCTGCTGCTCTAGGCTGCCCAGCTCCAACACCTTCCCGGCTCACCTTTCATAACCCAGAAGCTGTACCCCAGCTTCCTTGCTTGAAGCCCTCTGCAGCTTCTGCAGGAGGGTAGACTCCGTGGTGGACCTTGATCACAGTTCTCACTGTTCCCACTGAGCCCACCGGTGTGTTCCCACTGAGTCAACTGGTGTGTTCCCGGTGCTTGGTGCTTAGGCCCATGTCCAGCAGCCATGTGTTGACTGCATGCCTGCCATACCCAGCCTGCATCTTTATAAAAGCCCTGCTTGCATCCTGCCACCATGCCCTTGACCATGTTAGCAGATGTTAATCTCTCTCTCTCTCTCTCTCTCTCTCTCTCTCTCTCTCTCTCTCTCTCTCTCTCTCTCTCTCTCTCTCTCTCTCTCTCTCTCTCTCTCTCTCTCTCTCTCTCTCTCTCTCTCTCTCTTTCTCTCTCCCTCCCTCCCCCCCCTCTCTCTCATCTGCATCATCCTGTTTGGCTCTCCTCAGAGCACTTAATCAGCATGAGGTCATCTTTTATTTTTGATCACATTGTGTGTGCAGAGGAATGTCTACACACAGGAATGAGAAAAGGCCTTTGCCCACGGTTTTCGCCACCCCGTCCCCACGCCCATGACAGGTCCACCACACAGCAGCCACCCATGAGGTCTTGAAAATAAAGAGTGTGCAAAACCCACAAGAAAGCAAGACAAAAAACTTGCTGCTGGTTCTTCTCCAAAGGCAGGCTCAGTCTCCTTGTCTCTAACCTGGTGGGGGGGGGGGAGGCGTCTTCCTTCTCCCCCTGCCTGTGGCCTAGCTGGCATCCTCCTGTTGCAGAACTTTACTCCCATGCTATATTTTATGCCCCCCACCCCCAGCCTCCCGGTAGACTGCTCTGTAAAGGAGTGAGCTCCCCAGTTCTAGAGTTGTTCAAGCAAAAACTGGCACATGTTTTAATTGGGTTCTGTCCACGTGATCTGTGGGTTCTGGTACTAAGCACTTCTCTCCCTCTTTGGCCTGACATAGGTAGAACTCACTGCACAAAGCCAAAGAGAGCTGCCCCATACAGGGAAGTCCTCTTACTGTCCTGGAGTTCAGGGTCCAAAACAGCTTTGAGCTGTTAGACTCTGTCATCTGGCCAGACCGAGGGAGTCAGGAGACCCAGGAGTGAATGACAAAGGGCAGATCACAGACCCTAAAGATGGGTGTACCTAGCTGGTGCCATATGCCTGTAATCCAAGCACTTGGGAGGCAGAGGCAGGAGGCTGGAAGTTTAGTGTCAGCCTCAGCAAGTTCAAGACCATCCTGGGCTGAGCTGTCTCAAAAATAAACTAGCTAAAATAAACTTGTTTTCGTTTTTTTTTTTTTTTTTTTTTTTTTTTTTAAAGATGGCTCCTTGGCTAAGGGCAATGGCTGCTCTTCCAGACAACCTGGGTTTGATTCTCAGCACTCACATGGCAGCTCACAGCTGTCTGTCTGTAACTCCACTTCCAGGGGATCCAGTGTTTTCCTCTGACCTCTGTGAAACTGGGCATGCCTGTGGTGCCAGCCATCCACACACACAAAACAGAGAATACAGACTGTAGTCCAAAGGATTGCCTAACATGTTCTCAAAGTAGGAGGAATTAGAAGAGAGTCGGCCCAGGGCCTCAGGAAGGCCTGTGTGGGCCAATAGAAAATGGAGAATGTGGAGATTCTCGGGGAGTGACGGGGAACGTGGGAGTCTGGCTGGAGTCTCGTCTGAGGCTGGGATGCGAGTGTCGGGCTGTTGCCCATAAGAGCTGGGTGGGCATAGAGGGCTGGCTTGGGACAGAACGGATGGTTCTGTTTCCTTGTCCTAAGGAGCATATCTTCTCATCACTGGCAAGAGTGGACTTAGTGAATGGGGTCCAAGTGTCCCCCCAGAAGCATTGTTTGGAGACAGGGAGGTGGCCAAAGGGACCTGCTGGAAGCTTTGAGGAGAAGGGCTCCAGGTTTGAATTGGCTGGTGCTAGTCAGCTCTGCTGCCATTCCCACCATCATGCGAAGATGAAAGCTGAGCCTTCTGTTAGGGGGAGAGACTTGCAGGCAGTCTCCTCCACCCCCACCTGTCTTGCTTCTTCTCCAGGAATTAACCACTGGGACCAGCTAGCTGGGCATGGTGGCGCACAGCTTTAATTCCAGCACTTAGTAGGCAGAGGCAAGTCAATGTCTGAGTTTGAGGCCATCCTGGCCTACAGAACTAGTTCCAGGATAGCCAAGGCTGCCCAGAAAGGCCCTGTCTACCCCTGCCCCCCCCCCGACACACAAATACACACAAAAAGAGTTGGGATCAGACTGAGGTCCACCTGCCTGGTAGAGCTGTCATAATCTAGAGTCAGTCCAGATATACATCACACCTGGGTTAGCTTCGCTGGCTACTGCGGGGTTCCTGCTGGTCATTTGGTAGGGCCCATCTTCTGGGGCAGCAGATGTGTACATACATGCATACAGATGCACACACACACACACACACACACACACACACACACACTTTGCATTGCTCTAATCAGCCGGAAGCCTGCCTGTTCTGTCTTCTGCAGCACTGTCTGCCTGGGTCTTTGGAGAGGCTAATTGGAGACTTTCTGTCTCTCACTGCCTCTGGAAGAAGCTAACCTGAAACATTATCTCAGAACATGAGCAGTTCAAACAGAGTGTGTCCATCCAGTTATACCGCACCGAGACTCAACGGGATGATTGGCGTTTGCTTTGTTTTGTTTAGAAAGCATGCAGGTTTATTTAGTACACTGCAGAGAGCAGCAGGCAAGGCAGCAACAGAACCGCCTGTGAGGTGATTGGCTTGGAGCCTCAGTCAGACCTGCTGGGGGATCAGCCAGGATGACATCAGCCTGTGTTACAGCATCTAGTTTGCAGCAGGTTGGTTTACTGTCACTGGGAGCCTGATGTATGAGCCTGCCAGGGCCACTGAAGTAAAATGCCATGAGCGGGTGGGGGTGGGGGTGGGGGTGGGGGTAGGGGGGTGGGGAGGGCGGGGGCGGCTAAGCAACAGCAATTTCTTTTCTCATAGCTCTGGGGTCCAAAGTCCAAGACTAAGGTGTCGGCAGGATGCATCTCTTCCCGTAGCCTCTCCTTGGCGCGCATGGGGTCTTTTGTGTGTGCTGTGTGTCTGATAAGGACAGCGGACCTTGGATTAAGACACGTCCTAGAGGCTGGGCACATAGCTCAGTGGGTGGAGCCTTTCTGAACATGCTTGAGGGCCTGAGTTTGAATCCCCAACATCCACGTAAAAACAATGCATGTACATATACCTGTAACTGCAAAACTGAACGGTCAAAGGCAGGAGGATCACTGGGGTGTAATGGCTGCCAGCTTAGCTCCAGGTTCAGGAATAGACTTTTTCTGAAGGGAACAAAACAAAAAGTGATGCAACACAACACCTGACATGCTTCATTGGCCTCCACACACACGTATACAAACACAAACACACACACGGAGGCACACATGTACATAGATATACACACATATACATACATACATGAATACATACACACACGTATACAAACACACACACACAGAGGCACACGTGCATAGACATACACACATATACATACATGCATACATACACGTATACAAACACACAGAGGCACACATGTGCATAGACATGCATATATACATGCATACATGCATACATATACATGTATACAACACACAGAGGCACACATGTACATAGACATACATACATGCATGCATACATACATACGCACGTATATAAACACACAAAGGCACACATGTGCATAAACATACATATATAAACACACACACAGAGGTACACATGTGCATAGACACACACAAATACATACATACATGCATACATACACACACGTGAGCACACATGTACATAGACACATGAGTATAGACACATACATACATATACACACAGGCACACATGTGCATAGACATACACATACATACATACACACACACACACACACACACACACACACACACAAACACCTATACCTGTCCTGATGGCTTTATTTTATTTTATTTTATTTTTTGAGACAGTCTTGCTGTGTAGCTCTGGTTGACCTGGAACTCACTAAGTAGATCAGGCTGGCCAAGAACTCATAGTACTCCTGCTTCTGTCTTTCCAGTGCTGGTATTAAAGGTTGTGACTGCACGTCCAGCTCCATCTTTTCCTTTGAGACAGAATCTCTCACTGAATCCAGAGTTCTCAAGTTGCCTAGGCTGGCTAGCTGGCCAACTCTAAGGATCTGCCTCTGTCCAGCCCCCACAAACCCCAGCAGAAGAGTTACCACAGGCACAACCGTACTCTTCCTTTTCACGGCTGTTGGGGATCCGAACCCAGTTCCTCAGGCTTGTGTGCTTTGCCCATCTGCCCAACCCCCTTATAATTCCTCCTGACCCCTCTGCACAGTCAGCGTGTGCGCACGCCTCCCCTGTATTCCCTGCATGGTATACATGCCTGGTGACTTTGGACAGGTTAGTATTTTGGAGATCATGTTAGCCAACTGAATCTAGCTGAAGGGGTGCTGACGTCTCTACCAGTCTCTAGCACTGTTGTATAGAAGTCCCAGATAGGCTTTTCCAGTTTAGACAACAGACCCTTAGAAATGAATCCCCTGAACCAACAGGGCTATCTCCCTGCTCAACCCGCTCCCATCCCTTAGCCACAAAGATACTTTGCGGTGCAAAACTGGGGAGGTGTCGGGTCCCCCAGGACACAGCCTTGCCAGTGCTGGGGCAGTATGTTTCTACATAGCTAGGCACCGAGTCTACAGGCTGCTAAGTAGTGGGTGCTGGCCCCATGTCCTGAGGAGCTCAAGACCCCAGAATTTGGTGCTTGGGACCCACTACCACGGGACTAGAGAAAGCTTTATTTCCAGGCTCAGCTTGCTGTAGAGGTTGGCTGCTTCTTGGGGTATTTGGGACACCCCAGACCCACACCAGTGTTTGCCTCTCCTGCAGGCAGTTCACTTCCACCCACGCCCTCCCCCTCAAACCTCAAATTTCCACACTGGCCCGCTAGGCTTCCAAGCCAGATCCTTGGGCCTCTCTTCCCCTGCCCACACCCTCTAGTCCCACATAGCTAGCCGGTCACGTCTCTCTCATCCTCACACATTCCTGAAGTGGAAGTCACTCCTTCCTTCCACCAAGGCCATCCCGGGACGGGATGCCTCCCTCCAGCCATCTGTTTATTGAATCCATGTGTGGGAGAGGTCAGGAGAAGGGGGCGGAGTTCCAGTTTGGGGTAAATGGTCACTAAGCTGACTGGAAACAGAAAATGATGTTGGAAGAAACAAGGAAAGGCTACCATATTGGAATAGCTGGCCTTGGCTCTGGGCGTTCTCAGTGCCTCCGTTGACTTACTAGGTGAGGGCGGGGTTCCAGGCCACTTACCAAAATGGTACCTGGGGCTGGAGAGATGGCTTCCTGATTAAGAGCACTGGCTGCTCTTCCAGAGGACCTGGGTTCAATTCCCAGGAACCTCATTGTGGCCCACAACTTCTATACTCGGGTTCTAGGGGATCCAACACCCTCACATAGACATTTATGCAGGCAAAACACCAATGCACAGGAAATAAAAATAAATAAATCAGGGCTGGTGAGATGGCTCAGTGGGTAAGAGCACCCGACTGCTCTCCCGAAGGTCCAGAGTTCAAATCCCAGCAACCACATGGTGGCTCATAACCATCCGTAACAAGATCTGACGCCCTCTTCTGGAGTGTCTGAAGACAGCTACAGTGTACTTACATATAAATAAATAAATAAATCTTCTTAAAATTTAAATAAATAAATAAATAAATCAGTTTTAAAAAGGTACCTAAATGCGTGGACAGGCACTACCTGGGGACAGCCAGACTTGAGGGCTTATGGTACCCAGAGTCCCCCATTGCCACCTCCTCCTCACCCCTGAGTTGGCCCTGACACCCAGGTTCCTCCATGGCAGCTGGACATGCCCGCCTTGGACCTCAGAGATGGTTCGTCTGGTTAAGCAGCACTGACCCCTGCCATTGTCCTTCAGGATGAAGACTCAGACAGTGAGATGGGGCCACCCACTGAAGAACCTGAGGAAGAAGATGGTGAGCAGCACCTGCCCCCTCGCCCGCCTGGGCTGCAGTCTTTGTCTCCCCCTGGGCTAGTCTTGGGGCAGTGGGATCTGAGAACTGGGGGTCCAAGCGGGTGAGAGGGGCGATGGGATCATGAGACCAAGGCTCTTCTCTTTCTCTCCTTCCCTTCCCCCCTCCCTGTCCACCCTTACCTCCTTCCCACCTTCCTCTCTCCTCTGATTCCCCTTCCCCTCCCCTTTCCCTCCCCTTCTCCCTCTCCTCTCCTCCCTCCATTCCTTGTTTGAACTCTTGTTCCTTGCTTTTCTGTCTGTGATAAAGCATCTTTGGGTGCCGGAGGACCACCCCTGTAGAGGTAAAAGCTCCCGGGGTTTTCCCGGCTGCTGGGTATCTTCCTTCTCCCAGCCGTTCCTGCCTCTCCTCTTTCTCTGGTACATTTGGTTGAGGGGCCCTCCAGGAGATGGGGCTGCTTCTCCAGAGCCCGGGGTGGCTCAGATGGGGAACCACAGGAACACATGGAACCAAGAGGCCCCAGTGTGTCCTAGACAAACAGACAGACAGACTGACTGGCTGGCTGGCTGACCTGTCACATTTTATTTCCTTCAAAGAGAAACCGGAGCAAAACAAACAAAACAAAACAAAACAAAAAGGAAAAAAAAGTAAAATATTAATATTTATTAGATCAGTACAGTGCCTGGAGATATTTTTTCCTTTTTCCTTTCCTTTTTTTTTTTTTTAAGCAGAGGTGGCTGCAGCTTTAAGCCAACGGCTGGCTGGCAGGCTCCACAGGAAGCAGAGGGTTCAGGAATGTGGTAACTGAGCTACAGAGCCCAGAAAGTCCCCAGGCCCTCTCGAGGAGAACAGGGCTGTGGGTTTCTGTTGGTGTAGCCCCTTAGGCATGGGCAGTGGTAGGTGGAGATATCAACCCCTGGCCAGCCAGGCCCTTGCTCTCTGCTCCTGAATCACGGAGTTAGGATCTAACAGCAGTCCCACAAGTCTGTCTGTCTGTCTGTCCCTGTTGGGGTGGGTACCAAAGTCCTACTGGTGACTGGAGCATGCCGAAGGGAGGCAAACAAAGTAGGCGCACCTACAGGCCGCCATCCCTAACTCGGCTGACAGTCTCACATACGTCAAGCCCTGTGCCCACCCGGCCCCATGTCTGCTCCCGAGTCTTCCCTCTCTCCTGAGCTGCTGTCCTTGGACAGCCCCCAACACTCATGGCCTCCCATCTATAACCAGGCAGAGGGGAGAAAGGCCAACGGTCTCAGCTGTTAGAAGGAAGCGAGACTGCCCGCCAGCCCCCCTGCTGTAGGCAGCTCAGCCTCCCAGGCTAATTGATTAGTGTTGCTAAAATGACTTCCCCAAGTGACATGATGCCTGGAAGAGGGAGCCCCACCCTGCACGCACTCCCTGGGGACTCTCACAACGGGCCCTCTGGCTCTAACTAAATTGGATTGGGCCTACTGAGTGTGATTGAGTTAAGGCCTGCGTTAGGGCAGCTGTCCTGGCAGGCTGGAAAAGCGGCAGGCTAATCAGACTTGTCCCATAAACCAGAACCCAGGCGCACACCAAGCCGGCGGAGCCGGTCCTGTTTATTTTTCTAGAACAGCAGCACAGCCGCCCAGATGTTGAGGTTCCTTGGTTTTGTCAGCACTGCTTCTGGGTCCAGCGAGGGGGCAGCTCGCAAGCTGAAGCCCCAGTTGTTGTCCCTGGCATGCAGGATATTCAGGGATCTGGGATAAACAAAGACCTTCTCAGTAGGAAGGCAGCAGCGGGCAGCCAGCGCAGCAGACTGCAGTGGCTCCGGGAAGCTCCCCTGGCTCCGGCCTCTTCTGTCCACACCCTGGACTTGAAAAGCTCTTGGTTCCTATGAACTAGACCAGATGGAGTGGGCTGACCTGGGCAATGCTTATTAGCCTGGTGTGGCTTGAGACCGGCGCGTGCTGGGGAGCTGCAGAGGAGCGCAGAGGGTTTCTGAGAAAGCAAAGAACTTCAGACCCCCAGAGCCACGGCCTCATCCCAGCAAGAGCCCCGACAGCCAGGCAAACCGCAGTTGACCAATATGCCTCTGTCCCCCTCACCCATAGTCAGCTTGAGACTCGATGTGGACCAGGCTGGCCTAGAACTCACAGAGACCTGCCTCTTCCCACCCTGACGTGCTGGGATTAAAGATGAACGAATGCTACCACAGCCACCCCATCGGCGCTCTTTCAGCCCCCTACCCACTCCGCCACCCTTGCCAGGGACCAGCTGCTGACTTGAGTCTTCATTAACTGCACACTTGTCACCGTAGCATCAGGGCACCTAGAACTGTGCTCTCTAAATGATTTAGGAGCAAAGCAGGTCCTTGTAAAAGGTAGAGACTGCTTCTTGAGGAAGGCCTTGGGCCCCAGGCAGCTGGCTAGGGAGGACCCCAGTCCCCTTAAGTGGGGCTTGATGAGGGGACAGTATGGCTCTGTGGAACGTTTGGGTTCTCAGTTCATCTTCAGAACCTCCTTCCTTTCGGCGAGGTGACAATCCTAACCCCAGCGGTTTTTCTTCCATCTTGGCAGCATCTGTATATCTGAAGATGTGTGCGAGTGGGGGGGGGGGGGGGGCTGACCTGCGGTGGAGGTGTCTCAGACAGGCAGTAGACAGTTCTAGGATAGCAGCTGGAAGAGGGGACACCAGCATCACTGGCTATAGCCACCCCCAGTCTGTCTACCTTAACAGACATTAGCTAGAAGCCGGCCAGCCTGCCCGCCATCCTGTCTCAGATACAGGTTGGATTAAGGGACACTGAAGGCTTTGCTTCCAAGCAGATTATTACATCAGGATACCCCGCCTTTCCATGCTTCCCTGCCTCCCTCTGCTGGGGCGCTGTGTTGCATGCCCCGGCCTTCCTCTGCTCCCCCTCCTGTCAGACCTGCAGATCTGCCCTTCTAATAGTGTGTAGGACTGGAGGCTGCTCTCAGACGCTGGCAGTCCACCAAGCCTGCTCATTTGTGCATCCCACCACCGTCCCCGATGTCTGTCCCAAGCCTAGGAGAAGAAAAGGAAGGCCTGAGTCCCTGGGGCCCAGCATGTGAATGGTATCCGCTTTTGGTCTGATCAGCACACACTGGGGGTGGGGGAGGCCACAATGGCGATGAGGAAGCCTTCCAGGCAAACAGCTGGACTGTTGACGCAGACAGGCAAACAGCTCTGGGCTGCCTTAACCTGGCCTGCGGAGGAAATGTCATCTGGAAGATGGAACGGCACAGGGGTTAGTTTCTCTCTGGCTGTCTCAGTTCCATCTGTGCCCCCCCCCCCCATTAAAGACCAAGGCGTAAGAAACCATAGGAGTTCATAGAAAGTATAGGATGAGCCTGGAGTCAGTCGGGTGCTGGGGTGAGAACATGACATCACTGCGTGGGGGTGCACTCAGTCAGCTACAAGCCTTGGAGCTCGTTGGCCTCTCTGACAGCAGGGTCTTTTCTTTTTCCATTTCTTTCTTTCTGTTTTGTTTTTGGTTTGGTTGTTTCGGGGATGTTGGGTTTTTGATGTTGTTGTTGTTGTTGTTTCGGGACAGGATTGCTTTGTGTATCTCTGACTGTCCTGGAACTCTCAAATTGAAACCAGGCTGGCCTCAAGTTCAGAGATTCACCTGCCTCTGCCTCCCGAGTGCTGGGACTCCAGAGGCACGTGACACCACCTTCTGGCTTTTTTCCCCATCTACCATCTGAACTTCGTTGCTAGACTATTTCTTTGAAAATCAATGGAGAGTTGAGGATGCAGTTCTAGAAAGAATGCTTGCCTGCCATGTATAAGGCCCTGAGTTCAATCCCCAGCTACAGACAAACACACACACACACACACACACACACACAGGGAAAGGGGGGGTACTGCTAAGCACTGAGAGGGACTGCCCCCCACCCTCATCCCCCACTCCCCGTCATCAATAAACAGTATTCATTGTCCCCACAGGAGAAGCCTTCTCCTTTAAGTACAGCCCTGGGCAGCTGCGAGGAAGCCAATACAAGAAGATGATGACCAAAGAAGAACTGGAGGAGGAACAGAGGTAGGTCGGCATCTGGAGCACTAATGTAAGGGTCAAGCAGGGGTGGGCCTCCTGCAAGCCCCTCCCACAACGCCCTCTTCCCTTTTTTTTTTTTCTTTCTGTTGGGGGGGGGGGCGGTGCGTCCTTTCTTATCCTGGGAATATTCAGCCAGCTTCAACCAAGGGAAGAAGCTCCCCGGGGAGGCAGCAAGGAGGGAGGGAGGGCGCGAGAGGAGAGGAGAGTCTATTTCTTGTATTCTCTCTGCCCGAAGCCTCCCCAACCTGGGAAACAATGAGTGAGATGCCAGGAAAGGGCCCAGAGCAGCCTCGCTGCTCACTTATGCGTAGAGTCCCTGACAAAACCAATTTGTCACTTGAGGACAGAGCGGGATTCTTGGTGCTCATCCATCTGGCAGCCTCCCTCCTCCGGCCCCCACCCACCCTCACCCACCGTGTCATTCTCTATCTGTTCCGCTCGCTCTGCGCAGCGCCGCTCTGCTCTCTGCGCAGCGCCGCTCTGCGCCGCTCTGCACAGCTCTAGGCAGCTGTATGGCTTCTGGCTTCTGGAATCAGGCCATCTCCCCTCAACCGCCAGAGCCCCCAGGACTTCCCCCTCAATGTTTTACCCGGACTGCACGGGTGGCTGAAGGGTGCTCAGAAGCAGTAGGATGGCTAAGGCGGCCGTAGCCCACCGTGCCCCCAAACCCGGGTGCACCCGCTGCCCGGCCCCGCCTCCCTGCGTTATAGTGAAGCCTCATTGAGAACAGTACCATTTCTCAGAGGGTCTGGTGGGGACTAGACCAATTCATGAGGAGTAGAAAGCTGACCCACAGCTCAGCCCACCTCCCTAGGCTGCTCCAGGGCCACCAGCAGCCCTCCAGTATCACAACTACCCTGAGTGCAAGACCCTGGCTCCCTATCAAGATGCTGAGTGCAGAGGGATGTCATTGTAGACACAGGCGGGAAGAAACCCTTGCTATGGGAGCCCCTGACTCTTTGTATGAGGACGCTGCCTCTCGTTGTGACCCCATTTGCCACCTTTATATTTCAGGATTGAGCTGACCTCTGACCTCACCTCCCTGTAGCGAGTCCCCTAGTCCCGGGCCACAAATGTTCTTGCAAACCCTTGTGGTAAGGAGTTTGGTTTCGTAGACTAGCAGTGCTTCCTTACATTGTCTGCTGTGTGTCCCCAACACCACTGACCACTGACGTGGTCTAAACCCCTCCTCCAACGCCTTCATAACCAATGAATGCATTTCGACTCCTCTGAACCCATCTTGTTCTTCCTGTGCACGAGGACTCCCAGACACATAAAGAACCTTTCCCAGGGAAAGGTTCCCTGAGGTCGGCTGGTATAGGTGCTGGTATGCTTAAGTGGGGACCATCCTCCCTAAGCCCGGGGCTGCTATGAGGATGTGCATACGCATCTTGTGAGGCTTTGTCTCACCCAGAGGAGAGGCAGTTGGCTGTACAGTGCAGGACAGAAACCCTGAGAGGGCCTGCACTCCCTCCCATGGTGCAGGGCTGTTGATCTTCGGAGCTGGGCCTGCAGACCAAGGCTGAGGCCTCCTGGGTTCCACCCCTGCTGGTGTTAATCCGGAGGGCAGACAGGGTCATTTTCCTGAGGCTGTTGTGGAATTCCAGCATCAGAGCTGAGGTGTTGCCACAGATCCAGCCCTGGCTAGAGAGAGAGAGGGCAGGACACACTGCCATCCTAAAGGCCCCTGGGGATGGGGCCTTGGCAGCACTATGGCCCCATTCTGTCCACTCAGGTTAATGCACTGTAGGCCTTGAGGGGATGTCATATAGGAGAGCAGTTAGACCTCAAGTTCGGGGTCTGCCACTGTCCCCTGTCAGAGCTGAGGCCAAGGAATGAAAAAGGCAAAGTGGCTTCTTTGTCATTTTCAAAGACAGCAGCCTCCCCACTGCCCGAGGGCCTTCTTCTCCAAGTCTCTCTTTAGGAGTCTCTAGACCACCCATGACTCACTCTGCTGTTGACCCTCAAGGCTGTTCTGTGAGCTGCAGAGTGTGCCAAGGAGCTGCTCTGGGTGGAGAAGGAGCCCCCGACTCCTCCTCTGCACAGAGAAGACCTCACTGTGTGTGGGAGGGACCGGTCGAGGTCCCAGCAGGGCCTGAGTTCATTTCATCCCACTGCCCCACCCGCATGCTGCCTGTGGCTCTTCCACACCCGCCCATCTCACCTGACATCTGCTTGCTCCCTCCCACCCCTGCATGCAGGCCCAGCCGGAGGGGCGTCCCCTGACCACACCTCTGTGCCACGTCTGATGCTGGGGGTTGCAGAGGCTGCTCAGGTTGGCTTCACCTTTCTGTCTCTGGGTTTTAGAGAAAAAATCGCTACACGACAGATCTGGACCCAACTGAACTTGGGGAATGGTCTTAGAACTGTCGTCCCCTGAATAATAGCACCAGTGTATTTGCTAGCTCAGCGAATAGAGGTGCCTGCTGCCAACCCTGCTGCCTGCTGACCTGAGTCTGAGCCTCAGACTCGTTCGATAAAAGGGGAGAACCAAGTGGTATGGATTGTCCCCCGAGTTCCACATGCACACGAAACAAATACAAATGTAATAACAACAATGGTAATAATAATAATAATAATAATAATAATAATAATAATAATAGAACCCATCTACGTAACCATCAAACTAATGAACTACTCTCTCAAGCTGGCAGGGTGCCCTTCAGACCTGTCCCTACCAGACTGCCTCTTTCTGCTTCTAGGCTGATAAACAGGCAAGCCCCTTGTTAGCAGGTAAATGGCGCACTGTCTCCCTCTCCCTTTGAATCATTAGCTGGGCCACCGCAGCTGTGCCTAGAACCCAGCAGTGCTCTGTTCTGTTCTCCTCAGGCTTGGTGACAGTCCTCAGAGAGCAGCACTTAGCAAGCTGGATGTCCCAAATGGGTTCTCCTACGGTCTCAATTGAAACTTTCTGCCCCTGGATCTGCTCAGACGAAACTCCTGTCCAGGGCCTGGGAAGTGAGAAGGCAGTAACCGCTTAAATCTCGGCTGCTCTGCACGCTAACCTTTTTGAATTCCCTCCGGGTGGGCACGCACACCCCTTCCCTGCTCCCCACACTGGCTCTGTCCCTGCCTCTCTCCGAAGCTTCCCTTGGGGGTGCCACCTCCCTCAGTGTGGCTGAGCTCATTGGATGGCAGGCTTTTGCTCTCCCAGGCCAAGAAGCCTGGCTGGCTTTGCTTCTTAGCAGGATATCCCACCTGCTGGTCCCAGAGAGAGAGGAACCCAGCTAGTGCTAAGCTTGTGCTGCCGGGCCGGGCCAGGCCCCTCACTGCTGTGCCTGACCGGTTGCAGGTCTGTTATCTTTTCGCTCATGGAAATAGACAGGACCCAAGAAGAGGGTTTTGTATGACATGTTAGGGTAGTTAGGAAGTGGGGATCCCTCCAGCCTTACCTTAGAGTTCAGGCTCTTCCTGCATGAATTAACCGCTGAAAGTATGCAATAACTCCAACTTCCAGGAGAGGGCGCCAAAGGCACACAGTCAGACCTCGGGCCTTCGGAGAGTTGTCCAGGCTTTTGGCCCTTCTGGGGAACCTGCAGGGTTAGGTCCAGAGCCCTCGCAGCAGATGAAGACCCAGGCAGCAGGAAGCAAAAAAATTATCTAAGGCAACAGGAATTCCATCCGTGTGACCACACAGCCAAGTCTTAGCAAGCTCACTGGGCATCATCTCTGTTTCTCAGAAGCTGGAGGTGGTCGGAGAACAGCTGGCTGTGGGTGGGTGGGGACTAACAGAGCTGTGTCCCTGCAACGTATGAGGAGCAATCTGCTGGTCTAAGAAAGCAGCAGAGCCTACCATGGCCTCTGCAATTCCAAACATACTCCTTCTCGTCCCTGGCCCACCCTCCTGTCCTGTGCTGCTTCTGGAGTCAACTGAGCAAGATACATGATCTCTCTCTCCGTTTCTCTTTACAGAACTGAAGAATAATGAAGGTGTCCTTAGCCTCTACCTGAAAGCTTTCCTTCCTTTTGACATCCTAAAAGCTTGAGAGATTAAAAAAAAAAAAAAACAAACAAAAACAACCCTCCCCAGGGAGGAGCCAATGCAGGCTGGGGTGGGGGAGGGTTGCACGTTGGCTGCTCCCTCCTTGGGCTCCCCTGGGCTAGCAAGATCCTGGGAATGGCCTTATCTTTGTCCTCCTCAGAGAAGGAAGCTCCTCAGGCGTTGGGCTTTTCTTACCAGCCATGTTTGCTCCCCACACAGCCTTTGTGCCCCCCCCCCACATACACACCCTGTTCCCACAATCCCTCTGTGTTTTTGTTCTCACTGAAGCCAAACCACCAGATTTGAGAAGTAGCAGACAAAGGAAATGAAGCCCACTGGTACTCGCTTGTGGTCAGGGGTGGCCACCCCCACCCACACACCTATGTGGGGCTGGAGCACTTTCCTCTCTGCCCGGAATGATTCATGCCAGGTATTAGCTTTACTAGGGCCTCCTCCCTTTGTGCTCCCACCCACACCGCAGGAGTCTCTGGTCCAACCCTTTCAGTACTAAGAAGCCTTCCCAGTAGCGTTCTTCCCAGCTCAGCCCAGTGTCCACTTATGCTTGCAGAAGCAATGACAGTGTTAGCTTCTAGGAGACCTATGGATTGTGCATTTTCTAGATGACTTAGAGCCTCAGCAGGTAATCACTCACCGTTCCCAGGTTAGGTTTTTTTTTTAGAATTTTACATTTGACAGTATTTATACCAAATGACTTGGAAGTCATAGACTTGTCGGTGAACACATTTTTTTCTAAAGCACTAGGTTTTTTTTTTTTTTTTAGAAGACTCTCTATTTAACAGAAGCCTGGAAAATGTCCAGCATCAACTCCTAAGCCGTGTATTCCCCTGCGGTCTCCTCCCTGATAACTCGGGTTTGGGGCTTAGGGCTGAACAGACGACAAAGCAGCTGCACACACAACACACTGTGCACACACACTCACACACTGTGCTCACACACACTGCCTTAGCTAGACACAGAGCCACATGACCAGCAGTCACACTCACCTGTCCCTAAACAGCAATAGCCAAGTCCCTGCCTATGCCGGGATCTCCTCCACATAGAATAGCGACTTCCTCTGTATATGGTTGGCTAGGCTTGTGTGGAACCTGAGCATGGCTTGTGGGCATCAAGGCCCTGGCACTGCTGGCAGCTTGGCTCTCTGTGTTCAGGCCAATAAACATGAGTAGAGAACCTTGGTTACTGTGTGTTTCTTCAGTTTGCTTTTTTTCTTTTTCTTTTCTTTTTAAATCTTTAGAATCAATGGGCGTACGTTTAAGCCTACTCTCATTTTGATGTCTTGGATGATCCCAGCAGAGTACGGAGCCCTATGCACACCCGACTGAAAATACACATCCCAGGGCTGGAGAGATGGCTCTTGGGCCCAGAGCATTTGTTCCGGCAGAGGATATGGGTTCAGTTCCCAGCACCCCAGATGGTGATCCACAGCCATCCATAATTCTAGTCTCAGGGGATCCAGTTCGCTCTTCTGACCTCCGAGGGCCCTAGGCAAAACACGTGGTACATATACATACGCTCCCATACACATAAAAATAAGGATAAATAAATAAATAAATGCATGCCATGGCCCTGTAAGTAGTGGGTGGTGGTAGCACCAGCTGTGATCACAGCATCTGCAGGCAGATTTTACAGAGCGAATTCCAGGCTAGCAAAGTCTACATAGTTAGACCCTGTCTCAACACCCTTGCCTCCAAAACAAACTCTAAAATAATAATAATTATTATTATTATTATTATAAATACACAGCCATCATGGCCGCCAAAACCTTACAGACACTCATTAAGGGACCGTGGTAACCATGCACCTGACAGTGATTTCATCCACGGCTCTGGGGGCATCCTCTCTGTTCACCCATTTTTCACATAGTAGGGTTCAGAGTGTAGCCTACATGGCCCCTCTTCCGTTTACAGCAGAACTGACGACAGAACTAGTTTGTCCAGACAAAGGAGGGTAGGAATCGGGACATCCGTTAATCCAACTGCTAGAAGCCACTGTAGACAGGAAACTGTTTGCTGAGTGGAGGACGGGGGGTGGGGTGGGGATGAGAACTCACAGAAGAAGGAATATCATTGAAGGCACAAGAGCTGCCAGCTGGGCTTGCTGGCGCACGCCTTTGATCCCAGCACTCTGGAGGCAGAGGCAGGGGGATCTCTGTGAGTTTGAGGCCAGCCTGGTCTACCTAGCGAGTTCCAGGACAGCCAGGGTTACACAGGGAAAACCGTAGCCTAAGACCTGACACATTAGGACCACACCTCCAGACAATCCAGTGGGCAAAAGCTCTGCTGAGACATGCTCAGTTATGACAGACCTACAGCACAGCTAGAGCAGCGGTGGCCTCGGGGTGGAGGGCTGAGGGCTGAGCTGCACTGTGGCTCCGTGGCTCCAGTTCTCTCGAGGTCCCAAAGCAGTAGTATGTCATGAAGGGGGCAGGAACTGCAGAATCTATGCTGCTCACAGGGCACACACTGTCCCTGGCTTCAGCTGCTCAGCCCACCACCCTTGATATTAGAGATGGGAGTTCTTGTGCGCTGGTCAGATGGTGTGGCCAGAGTTTCACAAACCACAAGGCAGCCATGGAAACCATGGGGTCAACACTGAGGCATCTGCATCCACACCTGCTTTGAGCACATAAGGAAACGCCCCTCTCTCTAGGCAGCAGAATCCAGGGGCTAGATTTCGACCTACCCTCCCCACTGCCCAACACTCTGGCCTACATATCTGTATGCCTCCATTTCCTTCCCTTCTGGTTCATCCCTCTTTCTCAGCACCTCAAGTCACTTAAGGACACGGGGGGGGGGGGTCCTTCCTCCTTGCCCCACTGTGACATGCAGATCAGCTATAATAGGCCCAATCAGAAAGTGACACACCAGAGACAAGGGTTTCAGGGCTGAGTGTATTGGTACAAACTACCTCCTGTCTTTTAAGTGGGGCTTACACAGAAAAGCACAAGACATTAGAAAAGAGGAGAGTCTGCACCTGGCTACCAGCACAGGCCCGACCCCGCCCTGCCCCGCCCCTGCCCTGGGTCAGGAGTACCCTCTTCCTCTCATCTTTTCTTCTCAACAGAGTTCAGAAAGAACAGCTGGCTGCCATCTTCAAGCTCATGAAGGACAACAAGGACACCTTTGGCGAGATGTCGGATGGGGACATGCAGGAGCAACTCCGACTCTATGACATGTAGGCCCGTCACCTGGCAAGACGTGACCCAGGACATCCTGACAACTCTGAGCGACTTGGTCCAGGCAGTTGTGACTCCCAGACCTTTGTTTGAAAGACTGTCTTATAAAAAACAGATAGACCTATGTTATGTAAGGATCGGCAATTTATATATCACGTCAGAGGAATCTTCATCATTTCTTCAGGGAGGGAACCCCTGATGGCCCTGGCTTCAGCTTGCTGGTGTGGGTCCAGCTGGACCGTGTTCTACAGACTCAGAGCCGGTAGGCCAGGAGAGATGATGAGATTCAGTGTTTGGGACCTAAGTATTCAGTGTAGACAAAATACGGGGTGCTATGTGGCGGGGGAGGATATAGGTGTAATCTAGTAACACCACACTCTTCAGTCTGCCCTAGGGTTATTTCTGGAAGCATCTGGGGAGGTAGTTGAAGCAAGCAGTAGAGGAGCAATATTTTAGCAAAAGTCTGATTGAAAGGCTCAGCCATCACCCTGGGGCAGAACCGTGGGTCACTGCTGAAGCTTGTCTTCAGTACAGTTACGCCTTGAGCGTGTTTGGCACACAGAAGATTATGCCGGACACACAGCGCGGGAGCCCTGGGTAGAGCAGGTGTGTCCTAAGATCAAGGCCCCTGAGTTCCATCTGCAGCACCAGACACCTTCCTCCCCACACCCCACCCCAGCCCAAAAAAGACAACGTGACCGGTCCCTTTGGTGAGACCAACGGCCTTTAGAGAATGAGAAACTACCAGAAAGCATTCGAGAAAGTGTCCCGGTGTCGTCAAGAATAAGTGCCAAGGTAGACCACTCAGCGACAAAGGGGTGGGGGCCACAGCAGCTCTTTCATGCCCACATCTTGTCCTACTTCTTATCACCCCACTTGCCAGAGCAGATTGAGTCAAGGTTATCCTAAGGAAAGAAGAAGGAAAGTTCTTTTGTTTTTTGTTTTTCTTTTTCCAGGCAGGGTTTCTCTGTGTAGTCCCTGTCCTGGAGCTTGCTGTGTAGACCAGGCTGGTCTGGAACTCACAGAAATCCACCTGCCTCTGCCTCTGCCTCCAAGAGCTGGGATTAAAGCCTTGCACCACCACTGCCTGGCCAGTAGGAAAGCTCTTTAGGTCCGTTTTTATTTGCTAAAATAAAACTGAATTGATATAGAGACGTAGCTCGAAGTATGGAGACCAGAGTTAACTCTGTGTGTGTGTGTGTGCGCGTGTGTGCGTGTGCGCATGTGTGTGCGTATGTGTGTGTGCGCGCGTGTGTGTGCGCGCGTGTGTGTGCGTGCGCGTGTGTGTGTGCGCGCGCGTGTGCGCGTGTGTGTGCGTGCGTGTGTGCGTGTGTGTGCGTGTGTGCATGCGCGTGTGAGTGCAGGTGCCTGGAGAGAGGGTTCAGCAGTAGAGGGTGCTTGCTGCTCTTCCACAGGACCTCAGGGCGGTTCTCATGGCCAGAGCAGGCAGCTCACAGCTTCCTGTGACTTTAGCTCCAGAACATAGGCACCTCCTCCTCTTCTTGCCTTCCCGGGTCTCATGCTCAGGTTCGCACTCGCGCGAGTGCGCGCTTGTGTGCACAGATGATGAAATGAATGTATCTGCAGACTCAGAAGCTGTTCTTAAACATTCCTGGCATCACTGGTGAGATTGAACACAGAGTGTTCACCAGAGCCGAAACCAAGAGGAAACCCTATTTCCTCACAGATGTCAAAAGGAAGAAAAATCAGTTCCACCAGGGCTGCTGACAAGCCAAGGTGGGTGTGATGGTTAGCACTGAGTGTCAACTTGGCAAGACACAGAATCACCCAGGAGGCACGCCCCTGGACATGTCTGGGAGGCTGCTTCCGGGAGGATTAACTGAAGAGGGGAGGTTCATGCTGACTGAGGGGAGTGAGGCTCCATGGGCTGCCATCCTGACTGGATAGCAAGGGAAAGTGAGCTGAGCCCCGGTGTCTATCTCTCTCTGCTTCCTAGTTGTGAACACACTGTGGCCAGCAATACCATACTCCTGCTGGGACCTCCTCGCCACAATTGATTCTGCCCCACCCCTGTGGGCAGATTTAGCCCTCTTCCCTTAGTTTGCATCTTGTCAGCACCTGGTCTCAGTAGGGAGAAGTGTTACAGATGTTATAGATGCAGGACATGGGCTTCAGACAGCAACTTGCTCCACAGTCTTGAGGGGTAGAAGTTTGAATCCCAGCCTCTGTGTCACAAGCTGGGTGTCCCCACAAAAACCTGTAACCTCAGTTCTGGTGGGGGTGGAGGCAGGAGGATTGCTGGAGCTTGTCTATCTCCTTGGCTGAGGAGGTGCAAGCTATTGGTTCTGAGACAGAGAGAGAGAGAGAGAGAGAGAGAGAGAGAGAGAGAGAGAGAGAGAGAGAGAGAGAGAGAGAGAGAGAGAGAGAGAGAGAGCGAGCCACAAAGGAGTAGGGGAAAATGATAGCAGACACTTGATGCTCTCTTTTGGCCTCCATGTGCACATGCAGGCATGAATACATGCACACACACACGAGTGCACACACAAACACACAAACACGTACAGAAAAATAATATTTTTTTAAAGAAAACACCGTTGGTGGTGGTGTACATGGGAGGCGCTCTGAGGTAAGGATCTCTTAAGTTTGAGGCCAGCCTGATTTATGTGATGAATTCAGGGATACCTAGGGTTACATAGACCTGTGTTAACAACAACAACAACAATAATAATAATAATAAATGAAGAGAAGGAGGAGGAGGAGGAGAAGGAGAAGGCAACAGGAGAGCTGGCTCAGCCAAGTAGAGGTGCCTGCCACCAAGCCTGATGACCTGAGTGCAGTCCCTGGGACCCACATGGTGGAGGGAGAGAACTGACCCCCGTTAGTTGTCCTCTGACCCCCCCCCCCGCATGACTGCTGAATGTGCCCTCTCCCCGTGAACACACACAATTTTTAAAAATGTTAAGGCAATATTTTAAAAAGTGGGGCAGGGCAGAGAGGTGACCCAGCAGCCAAGAGCATCGGCTCCTTCAGAGGACCCAAAGTGGCGTGCCAGCGCCCGTGCTGGTGTGGTTCAAAACTTCCTGTAACTCCATCTCCGTGGGATCTGATGGTTTCTTCTGTTCTCTGTGGGCATCTGAACATGTGGCAGCAAGTGCATGCATGTGTGTGCACACACTCACACACAAATAAATCTTAAAAACCAAACCAAACCAAACCAAACCAAACAAACAAACAGAAAAAAAAACCAAGGCAGAAAGCAGACAGCAAGCAGAGTAGACGTACACGTGGCGAGCAGAGCAGACGTACACGTGGCAGACCACAGCACGGCGTCCATCAGGGATTCTAGTTCCTGGGCCAGAGGCTCAGGAGTTGAAGAAAACAACCCCAGTGGAACGTTCTGTTGATTGAGAGCTTCTGTACAGCCATGGGAACCAGCCCCAAAGCCTTTGGCTCCCCCACTGTACTGGCTGACCACAATGCTCTGGAACCCTGTCCCCGGCTAGGCTGCCCATATAACACACTCGGCAGTGGCTTGTCACTCCTGATATGCTTGTATTGGTTCAAGTCCAAGACATTTATATCTAGTTATCGAGCCCTCCTTTGCTAGAACAGTATCCGGCTCTTCTTTCCCTAAAGCCGCTGTGCGCCCCCACATCTGGACAGGATTAGCTGGCGCCAGGATCCCTGCACTAAAAGTAATTGCTGCTTTCAGGGGACCATGCTGAAGGAAATGTGCAACCTTGGCAGCACGAGACATTGCCCAAATGGATGGCAGCTTTGCTTTGCTTGGACCCACATGAACCGTCCATACTGGGTCTCTCTCTCTCTCTCTCTCTCTCTCTCTCTCTCTCTCATTTATTTATTAAAAATAAGTACACTGTAGCTGTCTTCAGACACACCAGAAGAGGGCATCAGATCCCATTACAGATGATTGTGAGCCACCATGTGGTTGCTGGGATTTGAACTTAACACCTTTGGAAAAGCACTCAGTGTTCTTACCCGCTGAACCATCTCGCCAGCCCCTTCATTTTCTCTTAAACCTGAAAATGTAATTTCTTTTCTTTCCTTTTTGAAGCAGGATCTCTCTATTATGTAGCACTGGCTGTCCTAGAACTTACTCTGTAGACCAGGCTGGCCTGCAACTCACAGAAAGTCACCTGCTTCTGCCTCCCAAGGGAATTAAAGTTGTGTACCACCACACCTGGCCTCATAATTTTTATTAAAGATGAGTAACTTTGTTTTTTTCCCCAATGTGGTTATTAATAAATATTATTTATTATTTTTAGTTACATATGTGTGCATGAGCACAGGTGGCTGGGGAGCCCAGAAGGCTTCCCATTTGAGGTGGAGTTACAGGCAACCGTGCGACAGCGAGTGTGAGTCTTGAGGCAGGCACATTGATCCATCTGACTCTGCGCCTGATTAAAGGTGTATGCCACCACCGCCTGGCCCTCAGTGTAATCTTTAAAAAGCATTTTTTTACTCATATTTTCATGTGTATGAGTGTTTTGCCTGCATGCATGTAGATGTACATGTATTTACCTGGTACCCACAAAAGACCAGATAAGGGCATTAGATTCTCTGGAACTGGAATTTCAGTTACAGATAGTTGTGAGCCACCATGTGGATGCTGGAAACCAAATCCAGGCCCTCTGCAAGGGCAGCCAGTGCTCTTACCTCTTGAGCCATCTTTCCAGCCCCTGTGCATTGTTTTTAAGCAGAGCTTTCCCGGAGGCTCATTAGCCTCCCGTTCTCCGAGTTCTTTCTCATTCTTAATAAACTATGTCTATTTTTAACCACCCATCCCCATCCAGTTCCTTGCCAGAACCTGAACGCTTCAACAGGTGCCCCAACTGGGCTCAACTCCAGTTACATTTCAATTAGCATCCTGCCTTCTGTGAAAGGGCTGCGTGCTCTCAAATGTTACAGCTTCACCGCATTGCCCCCTCCACCACCTAAGCTCCTCATCTCCGTGTTCTGTTAACTACTGCGTACTTGATGCAGCTTTGGTTTATCAAAAGCTTATTTTAACCCAGTCCCCTGACAATGCTCAGTGGGTAAAGGCACTTGCTACCGAGCCAGATGGCTGGAGTCAGGTCCCTAGAAGCCACACAGTGAAGAGAGAGAGCGGATTCCTGCAAGTTGTCCTCTGACCTTCACATACACATAAATACATACATACATACATACATACATACACACACACACACACACATACATACATACTAAATAAATAAACGTTAAATGCATTTTTTAGCGGGGGGGGGGTTGGAGACAGGGTTTCTCTGTATAGCCCTGGCTGTCCTGGAACTCACTCTGTAGACCAGGCTGGCCTCGAACTCAGAAATTTGCCTGCCTCTGCCTCCCGAGTGCTGGGATTAAAGGCGTGCGCGAGCTGTTAAATGCATTCTTAAATATTATTTTAGCCCTAGGAATAGTTCACACCTGTAATCTCAGCATCCAAGAGGAAGAAGGAAGCAGATTTCTGTGAATTCGAAGCCAGCCTAGTCTACATAGCTAGTTCCAGGCTAGCCAGGGTGACATAGTGAGCTACACCCCTCCTCCAAAGGAATTGATGCAACTTAATTATGCTTCGATCTCCATTTTATACATCAGGAGGAACTGCCCACAGGAAACCGCGATGGTGCAGATGTGGATAGCTTTCCACCACGCAGGCCCCCACGTGTAAGTCAGTGATTCCAGCTTTTGCCAGTCTTTCACCCACTCCTCCAATTCTCTCCATCCCAGTTTTTCACGGGTAGTAAAAAGTCCCGGATGTGCGCCTAGCCCAAGGTCTAGTACCTCAGTGATTGAAGGCTCCCACTCCTCACCGAGGGGCAAGGCCTGAACTGCCTGTCCACAGGATGTCGGAGCCTTCCACACCAACCACTGAGATTGGGGAAGCACTGAAGGTTGGTGTGGCTCCCAGTGGCTCTGGGGTGGACAGGGTGCTGTACTGCCACATCCTACGGGGTGTCTGAAAGACTGGCTCCTAAACACATTAAACTATACTATCTTAATGCACCCAAGGTCAGGATGATTGGAGCCATTCTCTGCCCAGCCCATCATCCAGTTCTCACCTATGTGGACTCTAGAGCTTGGGACACAGACCTCGATCCTGCAACCAACATACGCTCTTATTACACCCAGCCTGTGAAATCCAGCTAGTTCTATGCACAGCCATATCATTGGCACCCCAGTCTGCCCTTTGTGTTATGCCCTGGCCCTTCCACCCTGGTTTAACAAAGCAGCACTTAGTGCGAAATCCTTTGGGGGCCAGAGTTTCTGTCCCCTCAACTTTTCTGTCCTCCGAACTCACCAACAACCCTTGGAGCCCTGGGGATGCCACACCACCGGGGCAGACTAGAATCTGGATCCAGGTGGCAGCTTGGGCACTTTCTAAGCCATATCCTCCAGGCTAGGTTCACTGAATTATGTTGAATTCTGTCTGCAATCAAGGATTTTTGAAAAGTCTTTTTCTCACTCCTTTTATGCTCTTTCATCCCTTTGTGCCAAGCTCTAAAAAAAAAAAAAAAAAAAGGTAGTTGTGTACAACAGGCTGTCAGACATCTAGTCAGTTTAATAATTGATCATACTCACCTGCAAGATGGTGGCTGGCTCCCTTACACTAACTTCAGGAAAGGAAGCGGCTGACAAAATTAAGAAAATTGTTCTAGGAAGAAAGGAAGTGATGAGAGAAGCGGGCTGGGCACGGAGGATTCAACTTTGAATACTCAAGCACAGATCTCACTTTCAGACGTTGATTGCTACTGTCTGCATGCACACCGAGCCAGGCGACTTAATGCAGAACCACCAGACTGGGTGTGGGCCTTCTGGGCAAGGTGAATCAAGAGTTTGATAAGTGTGTAGTCTGTGCTAAACTCGGAGTCCAGGCACATGACCTCAGAGGCCAGAGGAGAGTGTCAGGTTTCCTGAAGCTGAAGTTACAGGTTATCTGAGTTACCCTAGGGTGCTGGAAATGGACCTCGGTCTGAGCAGTCAGTTCTCTTAACTGCTGATCCATCTCTCCAGCCCCAAGAAACAAGATCGGGCCGATGACATTGTTTTTCTTCCTCTTCTGTTCGCTATACTTTCTGCACACTTAGAACTAAGGACCGTATTCACCCAAGTGAGCTTTTCCATTTGTTTGTTTTGAGACAAACTCACTGTGTAGGTATGGCCGGCCTGGAACTCATTATGTAGACCAGGTTATCCTCAAACTCACAGAAAACTGTCGGCAGCGTGGGCTACAGCCGTTATGCCGGTATGGATTACACAGATTATCTCAGAGAGAGAGGAAGGGAGGTGGGGGAAGAAAAGGGTGGTGGAGGAGGAAGAGGAGGAGGAGGAGGAGGAGGAGGGAGAGAGGGAGGAAGAGGAGGAGGAGGAAGAGGAGGAGGAGGACGAGGACGAGGAGGACGAGGAGGATAGGAATGGAAGGGAGAGAGGGCGAGAAAAGGAAACAATGTGGATGCCCCAGTGCCCACAGGTAGAGCAGCTGAGGGATCCTTAGGTCAAAGGGCTTTGCCTCTGTGACTGGATTAACACTGTTGTTTTAGGAGCTGGTTCCTCTCACCACAGCAGATTCCTGACAAGGCAAGCCCCTTCTTTCTCCCTCCTATGCTTGTAAGCCTTTGGCCATTTTATTTTATTTTAAACAGACATAGCACAGTGGTCTGCACTAGATGTGACCACTCACAGCTAAACT
This sequence comes from Mus pahari, assembly GCF_900095145.1. Classification (NCBI taxonomy): domain Eukaryota; kingdom Metazoa; phylum Chordata; class Mammalia; order Rodentia; family Muridae; genus Mus; species Mus pahari. The sequence continues at coordinate 83,950,371 of NC_034603.1, read as the reverse complement.
TCCAAATCCACTTCTGTTGTTTGTAAACTACCAGGTCTAGGGTACTTTGTTTCAGCAGCACAAAGGAGATTGAGGGTAAAAGCAGAGAAGCTCTACCAGTGAGTAGCCTGGGATGTGTGTACCTGGGACAGAACAAATAAATACTCTGATACAATTGTCAGTCAGAAGAAGACATCCGCTCTCCTGGAGGCAGGGTCATAGATGGCTGGGAGCAGCCCTGTGTGCCTGCTGGGAACCAAACTCAAGTCTTGTGGAAGAACAGAAAACACTCGTCATCATCATCACGAAGCATCTCTTTAGCCCCCATTAACAATGTATTTCACTGTTTAGACAGTAACACCGTACTGACAGTGTCAGGGCCTGAGGACCACACTAAAGTCACACTGGGACAACAAATCAGAACACAGGTTATTTGAGACAGGGTCTCTCCCTAACCTGGCGCTTGTCTGTATGGCCCTGCTAGCTGGCTAGCAAGCCTAGGGACCCTCCTGTCTCAACTCCTTAGCACTGTAATCACAGACACACGGGGCACACCTGGTTTTGTTGTTTATGTAGCAGGCCCTTGACTGACGGAGCCATTTCTCCAACCCAAAGCCATGCCTTTAAATTGATAGCATGTATTGTGTTTTAGGTATTACATTTACTTGCCTTTCCTATCTAATATTTTGATTTACTGTCAACACTCATAACACAGCAGAGAGTTATGATATTGACAAGATGTCCAGGAAGTATAAAGTGTATAAGCAGGAGGAGGGGACTGGGCCAAACACCTAGGGTTATAATTATGCAATAAATACACAGGGAGACAAAGGCTTCCTTCTGTCCAGGCATCCCAGCAAGCCTGCTCATTCAGCTCTGGAAGTTACGGATGCATGCTTCCAGCATGGACGATGAGGCTCAGAGGGTCAGTGAATCCGGGAATGGCTGCTTTCTCTCTCTCTCTCTCTCTCTCTCTCTCTCTCTCTCTCTCTCTCTC
>NC_034603.1:83940714-83949368 GCF_900095145.1 Mus pahari | reverse complement strand
CTCTCTCTCTCTCACCCTTTCTCTTATTTTTGTGATTTTTTTTTAATACAACTAACATCCTTAGAGATATGCAAACTTGGGTCTTGGATTCCCACTACTGTACCATCTCTAAGGTCACAAACTCTCTGGGGACTGGGACAGAGATACAAATAAAGGTCCAAAAAGTGTCCCTCCCTCTGTGAGGCTCAGGACTGGTGCTCTGGAACACTTAGCTTCTAAGCTTTCTTTTTTCTTTTTTGTATTTGTATTTGTATTTGTATTTGTTTTGTTTTGTTTGTTTGTTTATTGAGACAGGGTTTCTCTGTGTAGCCCTGGCTGTCCTGGAACTCGCTCTGTAGACCAGGCTGGCCTCGAACTAACAGTTCCAGCTGCCTCTGCCTCCCCAGTGCTGGGATCAAAGATGTGCGCCATGACCGCCTGGCTAATTTTAGCCTTTAAAAAAAAAAAAAAAAGGGTTTCATCATGTCCAGGATGACCGAGAACTTACGATGTAGGTGACGGTGACTGTGAACTTCTGATCTTCCAGCTTTCACTTTCAAATGCTGGAGAATAGGCAAGCACCGCTCTGCCTGATTTCTAAGGTACAAGACCTCAAAGGTACTCGGGTAAGCGCTCTACAGAGCTGCAGCCCCAGCTCAGCTTCTACTTTTCCCAGACAGTGGGCAGTGGGGTCCCTGCAGGGCTGCCTGAGGCAAAAGTTACAGAATGAAGGCCATGTCGGAGAGGAAGAGGGGGGAGGGGACAGGAAGGCAGGCAATAGAATCCAGTCGAACCGGAATCTAAGTGTGGTTATTTTGTTGTTTCTGTTTGTTTTGTGTTATTTATTGATAGGTTTTTGGTATTGCTTCTGATGTTTTAATTAATTGCGTGTGTGTGTGTGTGTGTGTGTGTGTGTGTGTGTGTGTGTGTATAAGTTAGAAAAAAACTTTCTGGAGTTAGTTCTCTCTTTGTACCATGAAGGTCCCAAGGATCAAATTCAAGCTTGGCAGAATGTATCTTTACCCAATGAGACATCTCTCCAGCCTACAGTGTCTCATTTGAGTTAGCTCAGCTCGCTGGTGAAGGACTCTCCAACAGTTCTGAGCATGGCTAACATGGCGCCTTTGGTCCTTTTCCTTGCTAAACCATTAGATTACATTCCTAAAGCTACCTCCAAAATCTAGTCCCTTATTTGGCCACTTGGTTATGCCAGACTCTATGGTCCAGCAATCAAAATTTGTATTTTGGCTTCACTGGCTACAAGGTCCAATCAGGACTCACCAACTCATCCTAACACAGATTTGCCCTTGTTTTTCCTTAAAAACCCACTCCTGCCCACACACCTGCCTTTGTCCCATCCAGAGGCAGACCCCCAGCACTTGTCCCTCGGAGTAATAAATCTCCTCTGTGCTGAGGACTCAGTTCCTGGGTGTATGCTGACTCCTGGACCCCTTCCCCACTTACAATGGGGAGATTAAAATGGAGTGGTCTCCTCTGCTCCAGCCAAGGCTTCCCCACATTCAATAGTCACCTTCCCACTCCCTCGGTCCCTCGACAGTGTCAGGCTAACTCCCCACTGTAGGCTTGTATTTGCTTGGCCCAGGGAGTGGCACTATTAGGAGGTGTGGCCTTGTTGGAAGAAGTGTATCATGGGGGGGGTGGGCTTTGAGACCCTCCTTCTAGCTGCCTGGAAACAGTCTGCTCCTGGCTTCCTTTGGATGAAGATGTAGAACTCTCAGCTCCTCCAGCGCCATGCCTGCCTGTCTCACAGCTATTTACAGTTCTGAATGAAAAGCCTAAAGGGGTCCAAGTGGTCGCTTTGTTCTTTTCTAGACCTGTTTCCTCAAATGGGGTTTTCTACAGTTGAAAAAACAAAGAAAATAAGAAAGAAAGAAAGAAAGAAAGAAAGAAAGAAAGAAAGAAAGAAAGAAAGAAAGAAAGAAACCCAAACTGTCAAAGTGACACAGTTCACCTGTAAAGAGAATCTCAACAGAGGACCATCCAGGACCGCTGGATACCCACCCACTGTGGGCAGTGCCATTCTCTAGGCAGAGTCCTGGGCTATGTGAGAAGGTTTAGTATAAGTAATCACGCATTTGTTCTTGCTCTGCTCTTGACTGTGGATGTGACCAGCTACCCCAAGCTCGTGCCTTGGCTCCCCACCATGATAGAGTATGAGCTGGAACTTTGAACTAAAATAAACATTTTTATCTCTAAGTTGCTTTTACATTTTTTGTTTTAGATCTGTTTATCTTACTGTATCGGTACAAGTGTTTTGCCTGAGCATATGTATGTCTGTGCACCACATGCATGTCTGGTGTCCTCGGCAGTTAAAACCAGATATCGGATCCTCTGGAACTGTGAACCACCATATGGGTGCTGGGAACCGAAGCTAGGTCCTCTGCAAGAGCAACAAGTGTCCTTAACCACTGAGGCTCCTCTCCTGCCTCTCACACCAGGGATCTCACTTGAGTGCAAGGAAGAGACTAAGGAATGGCAGCAGGGCACATGGGTACACAGGACCCAGCTGAAAAACCTGAACACGCGCAAGGCACCGCAGGACGTCACAGAGGGAGCCTGTAATCTCTTCTGTAAGAGTGTGTGTGCCTTGCCCCATGGATGGCAAGAACACGGGAGACACCCACACTCCGCGGATTTGCATTCCGTATTTTTCAGCATCCTTAACGTTTTTATTATTTAGACTTATATATATCTTGTGTATGAGGTCACCCCCTCAATCTGTATGTCTATGTACAGGATGTCTGTTTGTCTGTGGCTGGTGCCACAGTTGAGAAGACAGTATTGGATCCCCTGGCAATGGAATTGCAGATGGCTGTAGGCTTGGGGAACCGAACCCAGGTCCTGTCTGAGAGCAACAAATGTTCTTGTGGCTGAGCTATCTCTCCAGATCCCCGATCTTGAACTTTTGACAATCTCCCTGTTTCTTGTCAATTCCACTAAACAGAGTAAAGACCAAGGCTTAGTTAGGATTCCCATTGCTATGAAGAGACACCATGACCAAGGCAGCTCTTATAAAGGACAGCACTTAATTGTGACTGGCTTACAGGTTCAGAGGTTTAGCCTATTATTGTCAAGGTGGAAACATGGCAGCGTCCAGGCAGGCATGTCACTGGAGAAAGAGCTGAGAGTTCTACTTCTTGTTTCAAAAGCAAACAGAAAACTACTCTCGGGCTGGTGAGATGGCTCAGTGGGTAAGAGCACCTGACTGCTCTTCCGAAGGTCCCGAGTTCAAATCCCAGCAACCACATGGTGGCTCACAACCATCTGTAACAAGATCTGACGCCCTCTTCTGGAGTGTCTGAAGACAGCTACAGTGTACTTACATATAATAAATAAATAAATCTTAAAAAAAAAAAAAAAACTTTAAAAAAAAGAAAAGAAAAGAAAACTACTCTCTTCTAGGCAGCTTGGGAGGAAGGTTTCAAAGCCTACCCCCACAGTGACACACTTCCTTTAACAAGGTCACACCCACTCCACCAAAGCCACACCTCCTAATAGTGCCACTCCCTGGATCAAGCATATTCAAACCACCACAGGCCATTATTCAAATTCTTTGGTCAAATTAAGCCAGCTTTATTCTCTGTCAGACAGGACTATCTCCCTACAGCACGGTTTGAGAAAATGACATTGAGCATAGGAAAAGCTGGGGCTTATACAGCTCCAAAATTTTCAAGGCTAGTGGGTTTCCAAGGGTTTTGGGTTATGAAGAAACTTGGTAGAACATTTCAAAATTACTTGGCTGAACATATTATCAGGGTAGAGATCAAGGTATAAGGTGTGGAACATCAAATTTCAGGAAATGGGTGGTGACCTGGTCAAATACAAGTCTTACAGAAAACAGGAATGGACTTATTCTGACCTTTTCCTCACCGACTACAGAGCGCTAGGATTACAGGCAAAAAGCCACCACACTACATCCTTCTAGAGGCCATCCTGGTCGGGAAAGGGCCTGGCTGCCCGCTTCGAGAGCATGTATGCGATGAGCCGTGCCTTTCGTGGAAGGGTGACTTCCTTCCGTCTTTGCCCTCTCGCGGAGTGCACATGAGAGTTCACTAAGCAAATTGGTGTTCTTTCTCTTCCTCCGTGGAGAGCTTTTCTGGGTCAGGAGGAGATTTGAATTACAAGGCCCCTCCCTCACCCTATGTGGGTCAGACACACCGACTGCTTGTTAATCTCCAAAGCCGGAAGCATTTTCCTGCCATTCCCGGTTCCTTCTGCTCCGCCTAGCTTCCACCCAGTGCTGCTTCTCGCTTCCACCTGGCCTCCTCTGCACCGCCCTTGCTCAACCCCGAGGAAGCTCTCTCCTGGCTAAGCACAAAGCGTGATCTGTATGGTTGATTCTCTCTTTTGTCTCTGGTCTAGACGCCTTGATAAGGAAGGACCAGGTTGTCTGTCTAGAGCACCCCTGGGAACTGCTGTCTGGGAATTAAATGAACTCTCCAGCCAGCTCCGACCACCCCTCTGTGAAGGCGCCTCAGGCAAAGCAGCTGTCAGCACAGACCCTTGTCTCCTGTGCGGTTCTGTGACTCCAGTGTTCTTTTCTAGCCCCACTCTGTCATGGTGGAGATCTGGACCAGATGGGGCCGCGACCAATTCCTGACTGAATCTCAACCTCTACAGAGATGTGGGTAGATGGATCCATGTTATCCCACAGGCCTTGTTGTTATGATGGGAACGCGGGATGAAGTATTGTTCTGTGCTTGGGCTGAGCTCATTAGATGCCCCTCTTGTGTGCTTCTCTCTAGAGGTCCTGTTCATTTCCTGTTGTATATTTGCATACCAATTTATAGCACTCCTCTAGAAACCTAATGTGTATGTTTTCTCTTAATAAATATGGAATTAACTCACAAGCAGAAAGCTTAGATTTAAAGGGATTGTTGTTTAGTAGTTTTGTTTGATTGATTTTTTTTTTAGATTTATTTATTTATTATATGTAAGTACACTGTAGCTGTCTTCAGACACACCAGAAGAGGGCGCCAGATCCCATTGTGGGTGGTTGTGAGCCACCATGTGGTTGCTGGGATTTGAACTCAGGACCTTTGGAAGAGCAATCAGTGCTCTTACCCGCTGAACCATCTCGCCAGCCCCTTGATTAATTTTTTTGTTGTTGTTGTTTTTTGTTTTTGTTTTGTTTTTAAGACAGGGTCTCTCTGTGTAATCTTGGCAGGCCTGGAACTCCCAAAGTAGACCAGGCTGGCCTGAAAGTTACAGAGATCCGCCTGTCTCTGCCTCCCGAGTGCTGGGATTAAAGACGTGCACTACAAAAAACAAAAGAAAATTAAAAATCTGGGCGCGTGGTGGTGCACGCCTTTAATCCCAGCACTGGGGGGGGGGGGGCAGAGGCAGGCGGATTTCTGAGTTCCAGGCTAGCCTGGTCTACAAAGTGAGTTCCAGGACAGCCAGGGCTATACAGAGAAACCCTGTCTCGAAAAACCAAAAAAAAAAAAAAAAATGAATTCCAGTCTGGGGCTGGGGAGATACTCGGTTGGTAAAGTGCTTGGAAGATCAAAGACCTGAAATCAACTCCCTGAACTCATAAAAACCCGGGTATGGTGGTGGTGTAATGACTCGTTATGGTTTCAGTTTACATTACTGCGCTTAAGAGATTTAGAAAACAAAATGCCTCTAATCTGCAAGCCACACTTGCCCAAGGTCAGATAAGCACCTGGAAGGCTGAGGGCTTCTGTTTACGTAAGATAACAAGTCCTGTGTTTTCACTCTGTAACAAGCTTGGTTGCCCCATCTGTACAGGATGTCCTCGGTCATGTGTCATAAGTGGGCGGTACGATGGCAAGACGTATGTAGCTCCGCCCCGCCCCGCCCCGCCCCCATTGGATGAAGGAGAGAAGTACACAGCCTTGGGGGTTTTGCCTTTAGAAACTTCTGACTAAAGTAATTGGTGCCATACTCTGGGAATCCCAGGTATGGATCAGGCACCAACATCCATCACCCTGGCAAGTATTTAATAAAGCTTGCTTCAAATTTGGCTCAAAACTTGCAATAGTGGTCTTATTCTCACCTAGTAGGATTAAGAGCGAATGCTTGAGCCGGGCGTGGTGGCGCACGCCCAGAGGCAGGTGAATTTCTGAGTTTGAGGCCAGCCTGGTCTACAGAGTGAGTTCCAGGACAGCCAGGGCTACACAGAAAAACCCTGTCTCAAAAAAAACAAAACCAAAAAAAAAAAAAAGGCGCATGCTTGTAACACCAGTGGGGGAATGGGTGGATCCCTAGGGTTCTCTGTGATCTCCAGGTTCAATGGGAAATCCTGTCTCGAAAAATAAGGTGGTGAGCTGGGGACACGACTCTTGGGTAAGGTGTTAGCCATGCAAGCCCACTAGCCTGACTTTGGTCCCGAGAACCCATGTATACATTGTGCCTGGCGTCCCAGTGCACCCCTACAGGAAGGTGGAAAGCAGAGACAGGAAAATCCAGAAACATATGGGCCAGTCTGGCTTACACAGTGGCAAGGTGAAGGCAAAAACTGACATTCAAAGATTGTCCTGTGACATCCACAGGTATGTGTATGTCCACACACACAAACACACCAACACATGCACTCACACATCACACACCAATACATTCTTAAAAGGTAGAGAGCAATCAAGGAAGACACCTGTCCTTGGTTGACTTCGGCCCGCTGCCTATGCTCAAGTGCACTCTCCCCTGACACACACACACACACACACACACACACACATACACTCTCTCACAAACACACTCACTCACACACATTTCACTCTAGAAAGCTGCGGAAAGGCAAGTTGCTAGAGGACGGCCCTCCTGACTGGCTGGTTTTACCTTGCAACCCCTGCCAGGAATTTTACCATCGAAATAGCAGGTAGTGGAGAGAGACAAAAAATAGATCTTCCCTTTCTGATTTCCCTTCTTCTTTGGAAAAACCAGTTTTGCCCCAACTTATATAATCATTTTACTTCTTAATTTGAGTTTCTGCTCCCCTCTCTTGAACTGGCTGGTTCCAGTGCCTGGTTCTGTCTGGAGCAGTGTGAAGTATTTACCAGAGTTTCATGTCTCACACCTATAAGTGAGACACACTTTTAAAATTATTTTAATGAGTCTTGCCTGTATGTATGTGTACCGTCAGGATCCCTGGAACTGGAGTTACAGACTGTTGTGGACCACCTCTCACACATCTTCTTCGTAAAGAAGGCAGATGTTTAAAGCGAGCGAAAAGCAGCTGCGACCAAACATGGGCCTTGGTGGTGTTTTCAATCAGTTTTCCCCAAAGCGTGTGTTCCTCTGCCCAGGCTAGAGCAGCCTTGGGCTGGAATTTGAGAACCAGGAAGTGGCCTAGGGATTAGTCCATCTCCACAGCTGTCTTTCAGATCTCCAAGTTTAACCCGCTTCCAAACAGTGTGAGGTGTAGCCCAGCCTAAACTGATCAGTTCTCAGGGACCACGGTAAGCTCAGCTCAGCTTCCACACCAGCGCGAGGCAAAGGTCACTGCCAGCCAGGGTCTTCTTCAGAGAGCAGGGTGGTGTATGAACTGAGGACGTGACCCCCTCTCAGGTGTGGCTGAGAGAAAGTTTGTGTTGTAAAGAAGAGCGAGAGTACAGCCTGGGGCCCAGAGAGAAAGACAAAAGAGTGATCAAGGACGAAATGACAGGGTTGTGTGGGAAAGCTGGGGGGAGAACAGCTCTCAAGCTGGAAAGTATAGTGTGGGCGCGGGGTGAGGAGGGCCAGAATCCAGGCACTTTTTTTTTTTTTTAAAAAAAAAAAAAAGATTTATTTTATGTGTATGAGAACAATTATAGCTGTCTTCAGACCAGAAGAAGGCATCAGATCCCATTACAGATGGTTGTGAGTCACCGTGTGGTTGCTGGGATTTGAACTCAGGGCCTCTGGAAGAGCAGCCAGTGCTCTTAACCGCTGAGCCATCTCTCCAGCCAGATCCAGGGACTTTGCAACAGGCGCTTGTGATGGTTAGCTTGGAAGCCAGCAGGCACTCTGGCACGCAAATAGGCACCACAGCTAGCTGCTGGGTCTGACAGGTGAGAGGAGACTGCTTATTCAGGTTGGTGCTGGAGTAAGAAAGTGCCTACCCCCTGTACACTGCATCTGTCCACCAGGACAGACAGGCAGGTGGATGGATTAGGGACTTGACTGCAGGTGCCAGCATTTGAAGGAGACGTTGGCATACAGGGCTTGCTGTTCCTCTGTGTGTTTGTGTGTTCCTGTGTGTGTGTGTGTGTGTGTGTGCACATTATGTTCCTGTTGATAAACGGAAATGAGATGCTCCTCCAGCCTGGCTTCAGTGACTCAGAGCCTGTGGCCACATCATCACCAGTAGCCAAATGCCACGTTTCCACTGTATATTCGTCCTTGTGGGACTGTGAAAGGCAGCCTGGTTTCTGGTTGAGCTAAGGCTAGAAACCCTGGTGACCCTGAAGGGACGGTAGGCACTTCACCTGATCCCCAGGCACCAGCCCCCTGTCACTAGCCACCGTCCCCCCATAGATTTGTGGCCATCAGTCATGTAAGGGCAACACCCCCAAACCCCTCCACTTGTAGAAGATGGTCATGTAGGCGCAAGACAGATCTCAATTTTAATGAGGTATCTAAAGGCCTGGAGGGCTTAGCCAATAAACTTTCCTTCCCAGACACTCTTCCCTGCAAAAGGTATTTAACCTCAGGCC
>NC_034603.1:83937514-83940479 GCF_900095145.1 Mus pahari | reverse complement strand
AGGCAGAGGCAGGCGGATTTCTGAGTTCAAGGCCAGCCTGGTCTACAAAGTGAGTTCCAGGACAGCCAGAGCTACACAGAGAAAACCTGTCTCAAAAAAACAAAACAAAACAAACAAACAAACAACAACAACAAAATCACAGACTGCCTCCTATCAGGATCTACCAGGGGGAGCCATGGAGAGCCACGGAGGCCTTTGTCTATAGAGCCACCACTGTCTAATCTCCCATAGAAGGCCTCTCTGCCAAGTCAAGCCCAAGCCCGCCACAGCTACCGCCAAGCCAAGGGACTCTCCTAGGGACTAGTCGGAGCTCCCCCATTTTCTTTCCAGGCCCTGGGCTAGATCCAGACTAGCCCTGACTCTTCTCAGCTCTTTGTGGCATCCAGTGGCACACCTGGATGCCCGAGAACCTGAGAACCAGATGGCCCAGGACCCCTGAGCCAGCTCCGACAGTCCCCAGAACCTCGGACTGTGCTTCCCCACCCCCGGAACACCAGCCCGGAGACAGCGTGGGTTAAGTGCAGTCAGCCAGGAACTGTGGTGGAACAGATGGGGAACCCATACCTTACACTTCCTATGCACATGTGCCGTACCTGTTATAAAGCCTACATGTTCACAGTCTGCCCCCTTTCTATCCCTGCTCAGAGGTAGCCTTTAGCATACCACCACCCCAATAAATCTTTTGTGTGTGTGACTTTGTGGCATTCCTTGTGTTAGCATCGGGTGCATCTCTGGACAGCTAGAAGCGTCTTTACAGTCAGCTCTTGGACCCAGCAATGAGACATGTCATCTCTAGGCGACAGCACCACTCCTGTGTCTGTTGCCATCACATATTCTAACACATTGGCTCTTCGATCACCATAAAACCACTTACAGCTCTCATGTGTATGCATGCATGTTTCTGTGTGTGCATGTGGGGGGGGGGCAAGTGTAAGCATATGCAAGTGGAGATTAAAGACAACTTTGGCTGTCAGTCCCATTGGCCATCCCCATTTGCTGAGACAGGAACCCTTACTGGCTGGGTACCCACTGTTAAACCTGAGAACTGTAAGGAGAAACCAAATCCACGACTGTCCAATTAAAGCAAGCTGCATTTTTCGGTGTACCTGAGACTGGCCAGCTGGTCTCACTCTAAGTCGGGACTTGTGAAAGCAGCCCCCGCTGGCCTTTTGAAGTCCCTTTTATAGGAGAGATAAGGTGTTCACAGGAGGGAGTTGGCTGTCATACATTGTTAGATCCAACAGAAGGGAAGGAACACCTTAGCATATACACCAGGTGAATGGGGTTGCAAACAGTTGACATCAGATCTAAGGAACAAGATCTTTTTCTTTTTCTTTTTCTTTTTTTCCTTTTTTTCTTTTTTTGGTTTTTCGAGACAGGGTTTCTCTGTGTAGCCCTGGCTGTCCTGGAACTCACTCTGTAGACCNCTCTGCCTCCCAAGTGCTGTGGTTAAAAGCGTGTGCCACCACGCCCGGCTCAAGATCTTTTTCTTGATAACAAATAGAAACCTTAACTTGCAAGAGCTTAACATGGGACAAGTGAGAACTTCCTTGTAATTGTCTTAACTGCAAACAGAACCCTTAACCTGCAAGCACATTATTTCTGTTTTGGTCTCCCACCTCCAAGTAGACTGTGCTGGTCAGTGATCCCAGAGATCTGCCTGTCTCTGGCTCCCCATTGCTAGAATTATAAGCATGCACCACTATGCCCTGCGTTTAAATTTTGATTTGACTTTATTACTATCCGGGCTGAAGCACATGTCATGGGACAACCCTGGGGAGTTGGTTCTCTCCTTTCACCTGTACCTGGATTCTGGGGATCACCAGGGTTGACAGCAGGGACCTTAGTCTGCTGAGCCAGCTTTCCTGCTCCTGGTGCTTCACCCCTTTCCACCCCCACCTCCGGCCCCTGTTTTCTTTCATGTGGCTTTTGAGGATTGAACTAATTAGGTCTTCACCCTTGCAAAACACTTCACCAACTGGGCATCGCCCCAGCTCCAAGAGCAAGAAGTAGGCATGAGCCTATTCAGAAAGTGCTTCTAGAGTTGCATGGAGATGGACAGAAGACAGAGAGATAGTGAGACAGACACAGAACAGAACACACACATGCACATACACACATATACACACATGCACGTATGCACATGCACATATACACACATATACATGCACACATGCACATGCACATATAAACATGCACACACATGCACACACACATGAACACACACGCACACACATGCTTATACACACATGTACATACACACATACACATGCTTATACACACATGCACACACACATACACACACACACACCCTGGAAAGGTATGGGTTCCCTTGTTCTGGTGCCAGGAGCTGCAGTAGACACTGTGAGATTTCAACCTATCCTTGCCCTGCAAGCCCAGCTTCTTAGGCATCTGCTCACACTCTCATCCCTAGGATGGTAGTTGAGGCACACACTGGTGCGTGCTGTGGATGAAGGTCAAGAGCTTTAAGGGCAGAAACAAAAGCAGAGAGAAATGAGCAATGAGGCCAGGCATCCACCATCAGAACCCTATCTTACTAGTGACCACCTTTGGCATTGTGAGTGCTTGTACTGTACAGCATCCTAGAAGCAAGACCCTTTAACCAAGAATCCCTACTTCTGTTCTCTGAAAATCTGATTTTATTGCATTGTGCCATATTGTTTTACACAAAAGTTATGTTTGTGTGTGTGTATGTGTATGTTTGTGTATGTGTGCACATGTGTGTGCATGTGCATGTTTGTGCATATGTATCTGAGTGTTTGTACGTGTAGGTGCAGTATGTGCATGTGTGTGGACATGTATGTGTGTGTGTGCATGTATATATTTGTGTGTGTGTGTGTGTGTGTGTGTGCAGAAGACCACCTCCAGTGTTCAGTCACATCCACATCTCCCGCCTTGTCTTTTTGTTGTTGTTGTTTTTGTTTTTTTTTTTGGTTTTTCGAGA
>NC_034603.1:83931622-83937144 GCF_900095145.1 Mus pahari | reverse complement strand
TGTAGACCAGGCTGGCCTCGAACTCAGAAATCCGCCTGCCTCTGCCTCCCAAGTGCTGGGATTAAAGGTGTGTGCCACCCCCACCCAGACATAGGGCCACTTCTGATGGACACCAGTCAGCTGACCTCTGAGGTTCTTGGAGTCTTCTTTCTCTACCTCCTATCTTGCCACAGAATCACTGGGTGTGCAGACATGTGCTACCACGACTGGCTTGGCATAGGTGCTGGGACTCCTGAACTCAGGTCCTCGTGGTTGTGTAGGGAGTGTTTGACCCACTGAGGTGTCACCAGCGAGTGTCTCAGCCACTGAGGCGTCACCCTGGACCTTACACTTCTTTTCTCTCTTCTTTAAATTCAAATAGAATGAATGATTTCTTGGAGCATGCTGTGCAGTGCCTGAGCAGGCCATCTTGGGACCAATCAATCTGGAGTACTCTGTACTCTGGAGCCACCTGGTACACAAAGGCTGCTTTCTCCACTATGACAGAGGAGTGACAATTGTTTATCGATTCTTTGGGGACAGGTTTCATAAGCACCTTTAAATATGGCTATATATGTATAATGTATACACATTATATACACACACCACGCACACACACATGTACACACATACATATATATATATATATGTATACACACATACACACTCTGTGTGTGTGTGTGTGTGTGTGTGTGTGTGTGTATCTGTGCATGAATGTGCATGAAGTGCATGGAGGGCAGCAGACCCCCCGGAGCTGGAGTTATAGAGGGTCGTGGGCTACCACATGGCTGCTGGGAACTGAACCAGAATCCTCTGCAATAGCAGCCTGTGTTCTCACCCATGGAGCCTTCTCCCCAGCCCTCCATAGGAACTTTTGTGTAAAGCCTTTAATGGTCCCTGGATGAGAGCAAGTCTCAGACATGCTGCTTCCTGGTGACATTACAGTCTCAACCTCAGAGAGGCTAATACCTGCAATGGTGACTTTGTGGGGTTCCTCCCATGAACACCCAAGTGTGCTGGAAACCTCTGCTTCTCCTACTTACGAATGAGGCTGGGAGAGGAGATGACCGATAAAAGCAAGGCTGTTTAAGACATGGTCTCATATAGCTTCCGGAATTTGGCTTCAGAGACAAAAAACAAAACAAAACAAAACCTGTTTGAATAGGAGTTTCTCTTCCTTCCATCAAGTCAGCTTAAAGCATACTCCACCCCTCATCTTCACCTGTGCTTTCCTGAACAGCTCGGAGTCACGCTAAAGGGCAGAGCTCCCCAACCCTCACCTGAATGAGCAGGCGATCTGACTGCTGCTTCAAGAAGCTTGCTCTCATCATACGTGCTATTAGGGACCAGCCATCCACCATGAGGAGATGTTGCAGAGGACTTTCCCAGAGGCAAGCTTTCCCGCTTCTGACTGTGTTGACATTGCTCTTGATTCTGCTCTTTGTTGTTAAGGATCCAAGGGCAAAAGAATCCAGGTAAGAAGATGCCAATGCTGTGATTCCTGGGAGAAGCTCCTGAGGGGAGGCCTGAGGAACTGGGAGTCAACTATGGGTTCCATGGGTGTTAAGGTCAGGAGCCTTGTAAAGAGTCGTGGAAGGAGCTGGCGCTGTTGACCAAGGTGCCTGAGACACCAGGGAGCTTGTGCAGGTGGGGGGTGGGATGGGAAGCCGGCAGGAGTTGGGCACTCAAGGACAGAGTCTGCAGAGGGCACACACAGCTCAAGGGAAGTCACCCCCATGGGCTGGTGAGTAGTAGGGCAACAGAAGTGCTGGCTCTTAAACTCCAACCCTCCCCCCCCCCCTAGACCCAAAGCACAGACCTAGCCTGTGGGTATCTCATGTCTCAGAGGCCTCCTCACCCTGAAAAGGGAGTGAGAAAGGTCAAGACTGCCCACTGGTAGGGTTGAAGAGAACCCTCCAAACCAGCACCCCACGGGAGTTCCTCACAAGAACTTCTAGATCATTCAGCACATCTCCAGCAGGGACAACTTTTTTTTTTACAGACTCAGGGAAAAGGCTCCATTTCTTTTTTTCTTTTCTTTTTATTTTTATTTTATTTTTTTTTACCGCTCTTAACATTTGAAAAGAATACATCCATTCTCTAATAAGATGGGAGAAAAGTTCAGAGAAGTTGGGTCTGACAGGGCCAAGAGGGTGGAGCTCTTGCCCAGCTTAAACAAAGTCAGATTCCTGGTATCATCCCAGCACGTGGGAGGCAGAGAGCAGGATCAGGAGCAGATTCAAGGTCACCAACACAGCAAGTTCAAGGCCAGCATGAGCTACAGGAGACCCAGTTTTAAAAAAAAAAAATCAGACAAGTGAAGCAGGAAGTGGGGTCTCCCTAACTCTGTTGCTCCTTAAGCCCTGGGTGTGCACAGACTTCCCACTGCCACTGTAGCTAAGCCTTCTGTGGTCTTTCTGTCCATGAGGCCCTGTTCTAGATCCCTCAGTTTCAGGTTCTCACTCCTCATTATGAGGAAGACAGATGGCTAAGATGTGTCACTCACCAGTAAATACACTGCCCTGCCTGTCACAGGGCTAGGATTCAAACACAGGCATTTCCATCCCATAGCTTGAGCTTGACGTCTGTAGGTTACACAGCTGAGGATGACCTTGAACCTCCATTCCCCCTGTCCCTACCACCCAAGTGTGGCAATTATAAGTATTATTCACCACGTTGGCTTAGAAACATTTTCTTATCTATGTAAGATTTCTGTGCCTTTCCTTTATGGTCATTAGATTGTGAGTTGGGGGAAAGGTTGATTTAACACTCCCACAAATATGCAGACTTCCTCTATGTCTCCTGCTAATGTTTCAGTACTTTGGCTCACTAAGCTTCAAGAGTTCATTTAGAAGGTATTTATGTTCACTTGTGGTATTGTTAGGGTCTGATCATCCAAAACAACTCAAGCAGACACGAGAGCCCAGCAGAGCAAGATCTTTCTTTGAATTGGGCAGCAAAAACAGACCAGTCAGTGTCAACAGGAGCTGACTGAGTATTTGAAGGTTATTTTAGTAAGTATTTAAGCAGATGGAAAAAAATGTATTGTATTCAGACCACTACTGATCAGTCAGGGCTGCAGAACAGACACAGGAGCTGAACTGTGACTCTAATCCAGAATGGTACAGAGGTTTTAAGCTCCAAAATTGCAAACACCTGTGCCAAATTATCCCACCAGTCAGGACTTAGGGATGGGGATGTCCTTAGGAACATGTCTTTGTGCTTCACTTGTCCTGGTTCATTGGTTGGGTTAGTGAATTCTGGTGGGGCAACCTGCCGAGCATTCATGTATCAACTTGCCAACCAGGATGTAAAGGACCCATTTCCATGACTCTTGGTGCCAACCAGGATGTAAAGGACCCACTTCCATGACTCTGCCAACCAGGATGTAAAGGTCCCCATTCCATAACTCTTTGTGCCAAACAGTATGTCAGTTACCCAGGGAGGGGTTGAGACTAAAACTTCATTGGACCCCAATTCAAAATGGCAGTTGTCTTCAAAACAGCTTCAGTTTGGTCTCTTCTTACAGGAGGAACATGTGTTTGTGTCTGTTGGGACTCTGAGACAAAGTCTCTCTGTGTATCCCTGGCTGTCCTGGAATTTGCTATATAGACCAGGCTAGCCTCAGATGCACAGAGACCTGCCAACATCTGTTAGGATTACAGGCCTCTACCCTTGTGTCCAGCCCTCTGGACTATTTATTTATTTATTTATTTATTTATTTATTTATTTATTTATTTCATTTGAGAAATGAGTTTTAAGCATGCATTTTAGATGACAATGGCTGTCACAGTGTCAGGGCATCCCTAGAACAACATGGGGATGTGGGAGGGGGTTGAATGTCTCCAGGGATCCTAGAAAGAAGCTTCTAGTAGGAGACCCACTCCAGGTCCCCACACCAGTCAATGGCANATGCTCCTGTGCGGATGGGTATGGCAAACAGCTTGGTGCCCATTGCTGTCTAGATCCTTCTGAAGGCTGAATGCCAATGCTGCTGTCCATTGTGTAACACCGGGAAAGAAAACAGAACTGCGTGGTTCTGTCCCAGGTCTTCATGGCCTAGGGACCTGTGGAACAGGAGCTTAGCACCTCCTTCACCAGGAGTCACAAAGTGGAACTCACACTCCCAGATGTGTGTTTGTGGACAATGATGTGGGGGATGGGGTGGGCAGGATCCTGAACAGGACTCAGGGGTTCTGCAGAGTCGGGGACTTTCCCCAGGAAACCTGAGATATTGACTGCTGAGGCTATTTCAGCAAGAGCTGGGACAGCCCATAAAACAACTTAACCTCAGAGCAAGCAGGATGCGAATTGTATAACCTGAAGAAAGGCTTGGAGAAGGAGAAAGGACTGGGGAGGAGGTATAGCTCAGTGGTAGAGCATTTACCCAGCATCTATGAGGCCCTAGGTTTGATTCCAGCACTGGAAAAAGAAAGAAGGGATTGGATTGAAGGATGGATAGATAGATAGATAGATAGATAGATAGATAGATAGATAGATAGATAGATAGTTTGATAAATTTATAGATAGATTGATTTATACAATGTTAGATTGATAGATAGGTTGATAGATAGATAGATTTGTAGATTGTTAAGTTGGTAGATAGATTTATAGATAGATACATAGATAGATAGACAGATAGATAGATATACATAGATACATAGACACATAGAAAGATTTATAGAGCTGGGCATGGTGGCAGACACCTTTAATCTGAGCACTCTGGAGGCAGAGGCAGGCAAATTTCTGAGTTCGAGGCCAGCCTGGTCTACAGCCAGGGTTAAACAGAAAAACCCTGTCTTGAAAAACTCAAAAAAAAAAAAAAGATTTATAGATATGTTGATAGATACAGAGATAGATTTAGAGATAAATAGGTTGGTAGATTGACATATAGATAGGTTGATAGATAGATTTATAGAGTATTAGGTTGATAGATTTATAGGTAGTTTGATAGATTTATAGGTAGTTATGTGTTTAGATAGATAGATTTGTAGGTAGATAGTTAGATAGATAGACTGAACATAGGCAGACACACAGTGTTTCACAATATAATCCAGGATAACCTGAGACCCATTGATTCTCCTGCCTTAGCCCCCCAAGTGCTCTTATTATAGGCATGCACTACCACTCAAAATTAGAATGAGTTGGTTTTTTTTTTGCTTTTTTTTTTAAAGATTTATTTATTTATTATATGTGAGTACACTGTAACTGTCTTCAGACACTCCAGAAGAGGGCATCAGATCTTGTTACAGATGGTTGTGAGCCATCATGTGGTTGCTGGGATTTGAACTCCAGACCTTCGGGAGAGCAGTTGGGTGCTCTTACCCACTGAGCCATCTCACCAGCCGTAGAATGAGTTTTAATCGGCTGAAGTGACTGTAACCTGAAGCATGTTCAATACACTGAATATAATTAAGTTCCAAATGATTGTCAGAGGGAACANTTGCTGTGGAGAGAGGTCTCTGGAAGAGAGAGAGATAGAAGGCTCTGTGGAAAGCTTCACAGACAGTGTGCAGTTTGGTTAAGTGGCCAGTAAATGGCCT
>NC_034603.1:83930076-83931611 GCF_900095145.1 Mus pahari | reverse complement strand
GGGAAGGAGAAGAGGAAGTTGGAGACCATAAGGCCGGCCCCAGAGAATCCTCAGAGCAAGGCAGAGCCTGCTGCAAAGACGCCTGTGCCAGAACACCTGGACAACAAACCCAAAGCGACAGGAGCACTGCCAACAAGGAAGAGACCATTGGCCACAGGAGCTTCACCAGCTAAGAAGAAAGTGCTCCAGGCTCCCAAATCCCCTGCTTCTCCCCCACACCCCACCACACGAAGAGGCCAAAGGCTGAAGGCCTCCGACTTCAAGTCTGAGCCTCGGTGGGATTTTGAGGAAGAATATAGCTTGGATGTGGGCAGCCTGCGGACGGTGAGTCTGGACCTTCCCGGTGATTCTTCACTATACCACCACCCCAGGCAGCCCTTTTCCTCCTGTGCTCTGCCTGACACTTGAAACTGGCACATCCTTCATCCTTCCTTCTTGTAACAGCCAAAGTCATGCAGGAGAAGGCAGGTCCAGAATGAAGGTCTGCATAACTCACCAAGTTGTGGCTGGACGGGATTTGTGTGGGACCCCTTGAAGAAGACCTGGGGCAGGTCAACATTCTGTGAGAAGGGAGTGCGGGCAATTCTGGGGTCCAGTACATGATCCCTTATTCTATAGTCATGTGACTAGCAGACAGGATGACACAGCCTAGTGCTCAGCTGCTCCCTTCCCAGTGACACTGCCATCCCTGGATAGCCCACTCAGGATCCTTCACTGTCCCTCAGACTTGAGAAAAGCTCCAAGCCCTCATGCTCATGTCACCACCCTAATCCTTCTTACCCCTGCCTTGATGGAAATACTGAAAACCTGCTTGTGTATACACACAGCCCAGGGTCACATCCCAAGGGAGCAGTGCATGGCCATGTGGCTGTCAGAATTGCAAGGTGTAGCTGCTTTGGAGTTGAGGGGGCCTGCTTTTTTTGACCAGGGTAGACTTAGACATGGAGAATTTAGAAGTCAGACCCTGGGGTCCAGAGTGAAAGAGAGAGTAGGGGGCAGGAAGTTGCAACCTGTATCCCCCAGCCCAGTCTTTGTCTAATGAATCCCACCCAGCCCCTGGCTGATGCTTTCCAGGACCACCCCATTGCCTGACCTTTCCATGTCTTCCTGCACTTAGACCTGTTCTGGTTCTGTGAAGATCAAGGCCTCCAAGTCACCATGGCTACAGAATATCTTTCTGCCCAACATCACTCTGTTCCTGGACTCTGGACGCTTCTCCCAGAGTGAGTGGAACCGTCTAGAGTACTTCGCTCCACCCTTTGGCTTCATGGAACTCAATCAGTCTCGTGAGTGCTTACTTCAGGGCACAGGGTGGCTGGCTACCTGTCTTGGTTCGGCCTCATTCCCGGGCTCTGAACGGAGCCCTGCTCTGTTCCAGTGGTAGAGAAGGTGGTGACCCGCTTCCCTCCGGTTCGCCAGCAGCAGCTCCTCCTTGCCAGCCTCCCCACTGGGTACTCCACCTGTATCACCTGTGCTGTAGTGGGCAATGGGGGCATCCTGAATGATTCACGTGTTGGCCAGGAGATAGACAGCCA
>NC_034603.1:83920034-83929706 GCF_900095145.1 Mus pahari | reverse complement strand
TCCATTCACAGCATCTGGTTCGATCTTTCTATACAGACTGAGTGGAGCTGTTACTAAAGGATATGAACAGGATGTGGGGACCCGGACATCCTTCTATGGCTTCACTGCCTTCTCCCTGACTCAGTCCATCCTCACTTTGGGTAGAAGAGGGTTCCAGCATGTGCCTCTGGGGAAGGTGAGAAGGGAGGAGTGGGGATGGCCACACAGCCCCTGGGCAGGGGAGACCAATGAGTGCAAATGGGCGTGGCTACACAGCGCCTGGGCAGGGGAGACTTAAGAGAGCCTTGTTTTCATGGAACCTGGCTTATCCAAAGCTCTGTTCACTTGAGGGCAAGAGCAGTGACAACAGCCACTCAGGCCATGGGAGAGACGGGACAGTCTCAAGTGAGTTGAGGGCCACCCTCAGTCCAGTCTCCTCAAGGCAGTTCTCCTGGACCACTTGTTGTCCTTGGTCTTCAGGACGTCCGATATCTACACTTCCTGGAAGGCACCCGGGACTATGAGTGGCTGGAAGCTATGTTTTTGAATCGGACCTTGGCAAAAACCCACCTTTCCTGGTTCAGGTACCCACTTCCCTCCCCCTGCCCTGACTAAGAAGTGACTGACTTCAAAATGGTTTGTTAGGTGGGACTGCCCCTGTGACACTTGGGGATGCGATAGCGGTCACAGTGAGGTCACGGGGCCAGGTAAGAGAACAGGACCTTAGGGATCCATGTCTGGCCACAGGCATAGGCCTCAGGAAGCCTTCCGGGACGCCTTGGCCTTGGATCGATACTTGCTGCTACACCCAGACTTTCTCCGTTACATGAAGAACAGGTAAGGGCAGGAAGCCCATACTGGGTCTGTGGGCCTCTCATCCTTTGCTGCCTCCTGACAGTTGGGAATCTGGGTATTTTGAACAGGTTTCTGAGGTCAAAGACCCTGGACACTGCCGACTGGAGAATATACCGCCCCACCACTGGTGCCCTCCTGCTGCTTACGGCCCTTCATCTCTGTGACAAGGTGTGACTGCAAACCTCTGACAGGAATGGAGTGAGCATGTACACACCCAAGGGCCCTGCATCCAGAGCTCTAGGCCATGAGCAGGAATAAAGGGACAGAGTGGCCCCTCCAGTCCAGCTCCTCCTCCATTTTTCTGCAGGTGAGTGCCTATGGCTTCATCACTGAAGGCCATGAGCGCTTCTCTGACCACTACTATGATACATCGTGGAAGCAGCTCGTCTTTTACATCAACCATGACTTCGGGTTAGAGAGAGCGGTCTGGAAGCGGCTGCATGACGAAGGCATCATCTGGCTCTACCAGCGCCCACAAAGTGACAAAGCAAAGAACTGACCAGGGCCTAGATCAGGGGGTCCCCCTCGACCACTTACAACACAGAATGTAAGGGCTCCTCAAATGCTCCTACCTGTGTCCCTGACTCAGACCTTTCAAGAGTCTAGATCTACAGAGTAGGTTCGCTGTCTGACAGCTACACAGAGGAACCCTGTCCAAAACAAAACAAAAGAAAACAACAGCAAACGCAAAAATAAAAATCACTGAAAAGAAAAGTAAAATTGGGGCTGGTGAGATGGCTCAGCGGGTAAGAGCACCCGACTGCTCTTCCAAAGGTGCAGAGTTCAAATCCCAGCAACCTCATGGTGGCTCACAACCATCCTTAACGAGATTTGACTCCCTCTTTGGAGTGTCTGAAGACAGCTACAGTGTACTTACATATAATAATTAAAAAAAAAAGAAAAAAGAAAAGTAAAATTGACAGTAGTGGTTTACTTTAAAATAAATAAAATCAGTCAAGTTACTTCCCCAGGAATGGAGAGAGGTCCCCAAAGGGTCAGCACCTCCCACAAGGCATTGACTTTAACCTCACAATGTGCTCACCTGACATTTTGGGTGCCTAGACTGAACACATTCAAGGTAAGACAGAACTTCAGAGTGAGCCCTCTGTGGCACTGGATGCTTGTAATCTTTTTTGAGAGTGTATGTGTTTGTGTGTGTGAATATACCTATGTACAAGTACAGAATTACAGGTTTTCGGGAGTTCAGGGCTAGCCTTGGCTACACAGCAAGTTCAAGGTCAGCCTGGGTTACAGGGAGACTCTGTCTCACAGCAAAGGACTTCCCAGAGTAGAACTTTGTGTTAATTCAGAGGCGACAATGGGGCACCATGAGCTGCCATGGACTACCCTCTGACCTCTGCTTGCCTTGCCCCAGGACTTCCTTAACTGTTTTTTATTTAGACTTATATATCTTGTGTATGAGGTCCCCCCTACAACATATCTGTATGTGTACGGTCCATGCCTGATGCCAGAGTTGAGAACATCAACATCAGGTCCCCTGGCAAGAGAGTTGTAGATGGCTGTAGCCTTGGGGACTGATCCCAGGTCCTGTCTGAGAGCAACAAGTGTTCTTAGCGGCTGAGCCATCTCTCCAAACCCCTGGTCTTGAACTTTTGACAATTATTCTGTTTTCCTGTCATTCCACTGAACTGGTAAAGACTATTATTCAAATTCTTTGGTCAAATTAAACCAGCTTTGTTTTCCGTCAGACAGGACTATCTCCCTAAATCAGGGTTTGAGAAAATGACATTGAACATAGGAGACATTGGGACTTTTATAGCCCACAAATTGCAAAGCTAGAGGGTTTTTGAGGGATTCTGGTTATGTAGGAACTGGATAGAACATTTCAAAATCATTTGGCAGAACATTTGCAAGTAAAGGTATAGGGTGTGGAGCACCAAATTTCACAAAATGGGTCAAGATCTGGTCAAATGCAAGTTTTACAGAAAACAGAAATGGACCTATTCTGTTCTTTTCCTCACTGACTGCAGAGCGCTAGGATTACAGGCAAAAGCCACCACACTACATCCTTCTAGAGGCCATCCTGGTCGGGAAAGGCCCTGGCTGCCCGCTTCGAGAGCATGTATGCGATGAGCCGTGGAAGGGTGACTTCCTTCCGTCTTTGCCCTCTCTCGGAGTGCACATGAGAGTTCACTAAGCAAATTGGTGTTCTTTCTCTTCCTCCTCCGTGGAGAGCTTTTCTGGGTCAGGAGGAGATTTTGGTGCTGTGTATACAAATGCTAAATTCTGAACCCCAAGATCTGTTTGCGCCAAATGATAAGATTCTCACACATACCAGCCTTTCCTGTATGAAAAAGGCCAAATTAAAGCTAAATACATGTAGCTAGCTACAGGGGCCAGAAAGATGACTCAGTGGTTAAGAGCACCGGGTGCTTTTCCCAAGTTCCTGATTTCAAATCTCAGCAACCACATGGTGGCTCACAACCATCTGTAATGGGATCTGATGCCCTCTTCTGGTGTGTCTGAAGACAGCCACAGTGTACTTATATATAGCAAATAAATACATTTTATTTAAAAAAAAAATGGCTACAGCCAATTACTGGGGAGAATAAATGTGGGCAGGGTTCAGTTACTAAGCTGGGCGTCACAGGTAGGGACCTCAAGAAGAAAGAGGAGGAAGAAGGAAAAGGGAGAGGGGGGGGAGGAAAAGGGAGAGAGAGAGAACGTGAGGGCAGGGGGTCTCCATTAGATGAGATTGACCGGGAGCATGCGGCCGAGTGCAATGTCCCCTGAGGAGGGACTGATGGAGCAGAAATAGCCCAGGTGAGACTCAAAAGGAAGTATTTGCAGAGTACAGCTGGGCATTAACAGTCTAAAGTATAGAAAAATAGGTTAAGGGTAATTGTGCTAAAGATGATTAAAAAACAATCCGTAAGACTCTGCCTTGATTACTATGGAGCTGACTGGCTCATGTTAATAACTAATAGAGTTATTAAACATTTAAAGATATCGTTGACAGGGCACTAGGTGCCTCTTCCAGACTGAGATGAAATAAAACACATTTCAGGTTTTAAAAATAGCTCTGACTTGGCCTCCGGTACTAACACACACCTCCAGGTGTATCAAAAACTTGTCATCTGTTTGTCCATGAGACAAAGAAACATTACAAAAGGAGTTTTAACCCAACCTTTGGAGCTATGGAAATGCCCTGTGAGGTACCTGACCTGTCTGGTCCCTATAGGCACAGGATGGCCCCCCTGACCTGACTGGTCCCTATAGGCACAGGATGCCCCCCCCTGACCTGACTGGTCCCTATAGGCACAGGATGGACCCCCTGACCTGACTGGTCCCTATAGGCACAGGATGGCCCCCCTGACCTGACTGGTCCCTATAGGCACAGGATGGCCCCCCCCCCTGACCTGACTGGCCCCTATAGGCACAGGATGGCCCCCCCGTCTAAGGGCTGATGTAGCTACTGCTTGTCTAATGACAAAAAGCAAACAAGTTAACTCTGGATCAAGATCTTTGTTTGTTTTTTGTTTTTTCGAGACAGGATTTCTCTGTATAGCCCTGGCTGTCCTGGAACTCATTCTGTAGACCAGGCTGGCCTTGAACTCAGAAATCCGCCTGCCTCTGTCTCCCGAGTGCTGGGATTAAAGGAGTGCGCCACCACACCTGGCTGGATCAAGATCTTACAGTCACTGCACCTACACTGTTAAGACCCTACTCGGGGAACACCAAAATGCCAGCTGTCTAATGACTTCATGACCTGGTACCAGGCCCTCTTCTTGGTCCAGTCTGAGAAACCCACTGCCATCCATTCTGCTACCCTCTGGTCAGAAGGCAGCCCTCAGGTGCTCACCCTTGAGTGTCATGAGAAGAAAGGTGAGCCCGGGTACAGGGAAGCTAGAGTAGTTACCTTAGGAGGAACGTTTTGGGTCCAAGCCAGGTATGTCAGCTCAGACAGATTGATTGATCTGACCAAGGCTCTCAGATGGGGAAAAGGGAAGTCTACCACCATATAGATGGATAGTTGAAGGGTATATAAAGGGAAATTCATAGGCCACCGTATTTTCTCATGAGGCTTTTGTTATATTCCTAAGAACCACAACTTCCAGCATCTCCTTACCTGGTTCTTGGACAGGTGAGGCTTTCAAGTTAATTTTGGAGATTACATTCGCTACTTCGGTTGTGTCTCAGGTCAAATCCTCGACTCTATTTTGGGTATTTGTTTGTTTTCAATCTAATAATCATCAGCTTAATGGTATCCAAATAGGGATTATCATTTAATTATTGTATCAGTCGTTGTAAACTTGTACAAGCAGGAGGGCCAAAGGCCCTGTGATGGCTGACATCAGAGTTACTGTCTAGAAGGACAGGCTACCAGTCACTTAATCTCATCTCCTTTTTATACTGTTTCTTGCGTACATTCAGATTACAATCCCTAATGTTTTGTACAGAAACCACTTTTTAAAAGCCATATGGTAACTCTTTTTCTGCATGAAGCAGGTCAAGTGTCCTATCATATAGAAGAACAATTTTAGTTAGTGAATCTACCTGTTGACAAACCTGGGCCCACTTTTCTGATGTGTCAATTGGCCTACAGGTAGTCACTTTGTCCCCTATGCCTGGGAGTTATTTAAAAAAAAATTTTTTTTTTAACTTACCATTTCAGCCTGTTGGGCAAGGGGGCAGGGTGTTGCAGGGAGAGGTCCACGGGGCAAGGGATGACATTCTCCTCTGTAAGTACTTACAGCTCACATTAGGGCACTGATGCCAGGGCCCAGGCAGGCTGAAAGCTTGCCAAAGGCTGAGCAATGGGGCATTTGTCAGAAGCATCTGATATGCTGGCCAAGCTGAAGAGACAGGGAGAAATCGCATAGGTTGGGCTGGGTTATATCAGCCTTCAGCAAGTCTAGGGTTCAGCAGCTTGCAGTGCACAGGGGATCCCTAGGTGGAGTCTGTCAGCAAGTGAAAATCTGCTGAGACAAATATAGACTAGGAAAGACATTAAAATTGCCTTGTTCTTGGGGAAGGAGAGGAATCCCAACACCAGGAGGATCCCCATTCTCAGGAGACTCAGGTTGTAGATGACTGGAATCCATTTGACCTGAGACAGGTGGATCCAAGTTTTATGACTTCTTTGACACTGTGAAGCTTACATGAATTTTTCCTTTACAAAAGGAGATACATTAGCATTGCCATTGTACCGAAGTCCACACTGTAGAAAGAGTAGCTAACAGGTGACGACTATAAAAGAGCAGGAGTCGACTTGCACCTTTGCATCTTAGCAAAAACTCTGGTTTTATGTTAAAAACCATGAACATTTTCTTTCACTCTGCAGAAAGCCAGGTACATAGATTGAACAGAGATGTTCCAGCCCAATGAGAAGCACCATTAAGTCTATACTTAGAAGACAACTGAAGGAAATTCAAAATCTTGAGCTTGTGGCTAAATAGGAAGCAGTCAGTGCTCTACCAGCTCATCGGAATTCTATTAACGGATGTTTAAACTCTGAAATCGCAGTACAATTATAGCACAGGAGACAGAAATCTGAAACATTTTTAAACCTTTGTATACCTTCAGTCATTATTTTGAGAGCCCCAAGATTTATTTAAACCTTTCTATTCTCAAACTTTTATATATTTTAGAACTTTTTTTTTTATCCAACAGCTTACCACAGATATGAGTAGTAATGACTGAGCGGTCATCACAGAACATATTTCTCTAACGATAAAGTTACACCTGAAACCTGTTTCTCCTTTAATCTGAAGCCTATGAGCAAGGCAAACCTGTTTGCCTTCTTAAATAAGAGAAATAGTAGGTTTAACTAACTTATAATCTAACAAGAGAGTTGTTGTAGCTTCCGGAGAAAAAGCTAGTTCCTTGTTGTTGCTTAACTGATGAAGCTACAGTTAGTGTAGCTGTCAATATGATCTGAGACCTGACAAGGAGAAATTATAATACAAATAGCCTACTTACCAATTAACATAGTCCATTACCCAGACAGTCATCCCAGGCTCCTGTGGTCTCCATGACATTGAGGGCAGAGGTACCAGGACAGCATCAGTCTTTGGCCAGGCCCAGAAGATGAGAGACTTTTCTGTGGAGGAGAAACATGGGAAGTACATATCTTGCGGGCAAGACATTGGAGCAGTATTACGCAGTACTTGGTGTTATTACAATCTAGTGGGAGTTTATGGTTCTGTCTATAATTTTCCTGTAGACGTTGGGGGTCACTGCTAGGATCTGGACATCTTTCTGTCATGGTAAGTTTAAATATCTTAAATGCCATATTCAACAAATTCCTGACAGGCTTGAGGGCTAGTGTCTACTAAGCATATCTGAGTTAAATAATCCTTCTCCATTCTTGGTTACTTCTTTTAGGCTATACATTGAAAACATATGTAGAAAGGTAAATAAAGCTCCTTTTTAAAAATTGCATTAGTACTTAGCATGATAATAAGCACAGTAATAACCAGTTCAAAGCTTAATCATCTTTAACAGTTTATTATAAAAATAATAATATTTGAATGGAAGCTCTTTTAGTATCAAGATAAGACTCTTAAACCATAAACACGATTTATAAAGAGCCTGGGAACTTTCCGGATCCTTACATGCTGGGTCATTATAGAACACAAGACTTCACCTGTATGACTCAGTTTACCAAAATAGCTACAGCTTAAATATGCTAGCAAACTCCAGGACAGCCAGGGCTACACAGAGAAACCCTGTCTCAAAAAAAAAAAAAAATGCTAGCAACAAGCAAGGAGGCTAGACAGATCTCTTCAAATCAGACTTTGTTATTCCTGAATACACTTTATGTAAGGAGAGGCATTCTCCAAGCCAGTGGTTTTCAACTCTCTGATGCTGTGACCCTTTAACATGGTTTTTCATGTCATGGTGACCTCGAACCATAAAATCGTCCTCATTGCTATTTTACAACTGCAATTTTGCCATTGTTACAAATCACAGCATAAACACCAGACATCCAGGTGGCCCTATGCTACCCCTGTGAAAGGATCTTCTAACTCCCAAAAGACCTTGACTCATAGGTTGAGAAGCTATTTCATGTTCTTTGCCAGACTGCTTAAAGTCATTACCTCACTGCAACATAAGATGGGAATACTTCAGTCTCTGGTGTTAGTTTTGGCCTTAATATTTCTTTAAAAAGATTTATTTATGTATTTTTTTGTAAGTACACCATAGCTGTCTTCAGACACCCAAGAAGAGGGTTGTTAGCCAACATGTGGTTTCTGGAATTTGAACTCAGGACCTTCAGAAGAGCAGTCAGTGCTCTTGCATGCTGAGCCATCTCGCCAGCCCTAGGATTCGCTTTTTTATCCCTGGTAGGTTTAGCTTTAAGAAATAACAATTGTGGGCTGGTGAGGTGGCTCAGTAGGTAAGAGCACCTGACTGCTCTTCCGAAGGTCTGGAGTTCAAATCCCAGCAACCACATGGTGGCTCACAACCATCTGTAACAAGATCTGACGCCCTCTTCCTGAGTGTCTGAAGACAGCTACAGTGTACTTAATTATAATAAATAAATAAGTTTAAAAAAAAAAGAAAGAAATAACAATTGTTAGGCCAGGTGTGGTGGCGCAAGCCTTTGATCCCAGCACTTGGGAGGCAGAGACAGGTGGATTTCTGAGTTCAAGGCCAGCCTGGTCTACAGAGTGAGCTCCAGGACAGCTAGGGCTATACAGAGAAACCCTATCTCGAAAAGCCAAAAAAAAATTGTTAAATTGAGGGTCCTTTAGTATCAAAATAAAACTTTAAATCACGAACACAACCCATGGGGAGACTGGACTTTCCTGGTGCACCTTTGCAGAACATCACAGCTTGTACAGCTCAATCTATCAAATAGCTAACGTTTAACAGGTTTAGCAGAGACAAGGAGGTAAGACACATGCTCTTAAGTCAGTCTCTGTGAGCTTGAATCGTCCTTAGGGAAGGAGAGACACTTTATAGGCTCTTTGTCAGGCTTCTTGGGTCACTGTCTTGCTGTATCATAAAACAGGAATATCCGTGTTTCTAGTGCTTATTTGGCGTTTGGTGTTCGTGGCTGTGGCCCACTGAAGCGGAATTTTCTGCTTTGTATCATGCGATGCAGACTCACGTGATGTTTTGCTGAGGTAAGACCCGTGGGAGGACACATGCTTTTTGGAGAGAGTATAAATAGGACGCAAGGGACAGTCCCAGGGTGCTAACCTTGCAATACTTTGTTGGTCTCGTGTCTTCGTTTCTTTGAGAGAGGCATGGCAGAGACCTTCTCCAGGTTGGTTCTGGTCTGCCCCAGTGACTCGCGCCATGTCGGCAGAGGCCTGGTTGTTTCTGCTAGGTCTTGCTCCCACTGGTGATTGTGTTTGATACCCTGATAGTACTAAGCTGGCCTGCTGGTATCCTGATGCCACAGATTGGAATTGTCCCAAAGAACTACTTCTAAGCAGGCGCACATCCCCATCTCCCATTTACCACGTGTTTTCCCTTCCTTTGGATGGTGGGCAAGAAGACAGCGATCCAAACATTTGAGAACCCTTATTACAAAGTAGGTTTTGAAAAATCAAGGCCTACACCCTGTTTAGCCATGTATTTATTTGTTTAGGTTACATATTAATAAAGACATCATAATATGAAACACTTTATAAACTTAAAATGTCCCATAGCCTTATACATTTAAATACTTAAAGAAAATATCCAGTTTTCTTTCATTTATACTATTTGTGAAAATCCAAAATTTCCTTTTAAAGAGTCTCAACTGGGGGCTCCTGCAATATCAAAAGTAAATTAAGTGCTGTTTTGTTTTTGTTTTTGTTTTTGTTTGAGGCAGGGTTTCTCTGTGTAGCCCTGGCTGTCCTGGAACTCACTCTGTAGACC
>NC_034603.1:83901394-83919744 GCF_900095145.1 Mus pahari | reverse complement strand
TGGGCTTTAATCACAATCCTCTGGGCTTCCCTAAGGAGCTCAGGTAACCGCTGGCCCCGCCCACAGTAGCTCTTGCTACTCCCTTCCTGTGGCTGCTGGCTTCACTTCCTGTGGCTGCTGGCTTCACTTCCTGTGGCTGTCATTTCCAGGGTCCGTTCCATGGCATCGGCATTTTCAAACCTGCTACAGTCTGTCTCCTGGACTCTCTTTAAGAACTCCAGATCTAGCCAGGCGTGGTGGCACACGCCTTTGATCCCAGCACTCGGGAGGCAGAGGCAGGCAGACTTCTGAGTTCGAGGCCGTCCTGGTCTACAAAGTGAGTTCCTGGACAGCCAGGGCTACACAGAGAAACCCTGTCTCGAAAAAATCGAAGAAAAAAAGAAAATGAAAAAGAACTCCAGACCTGCCACAGTACCAAGTCTCAGCTGCTCCACATGCCCCCACCCTCCCTCTTCATGACTTTGAAAGCAGAACCACCAGGTGATTTTTACATTACCAACTTTGTCTGCCAACCTGTGGCCCTCTCTAGTACATCAATGCAGGGAGATGCAGCTGGAATACCTTATTGAACATTGTTTTTAAATTTTATCTTTCATAAATCTTGCTTTCATAATTTTATTTTCAGAACAAGAATTATTGTACAAAAACTCAAATATCTTGGCGACCTATTGTTGCCTTCTTTATCCCATGTGGTCACCATTAACCAATATGGCAGTGATGTCACATGACAACCACCCTCTTCAACCCTAGCAAAAATGGTTGCCAGCCATGTGACTACCTCCATCCTTATGAGGGATAACAGCACCTTATGGTGGCAGGTCACATGTTTACTTTTATCTTGAGATGGTACACACCATGTGGCTCCTCTAAGATTACCTATGTTTAGATTTTAACTATTAATCCCCTGTGTTATTAGGGTTAAATCAACTTTTTGTTAGAGATTTTACAAGATTTTAGCCATACCCAATAAACTTACAAATCTTGAGGTACTCAAAGTTCATATTAAATAGTCTTAAAAATCTTGAGATAAGGTCTTTCTTTTTCTTTCTTTCTTTCTTTTTTTCTTTTCTTTTTGACTGGTTTGGTTTGCTCTCTTTTTCTTGTTAGAGCCAGTGTCAGGTGGATCTTCTGATACAGGACATAAAGGAAACATGTTTTAAATAAACATGCTTGAGTATAAGAAAGGGAGAGCCATAACCCAGCTCCGGGGCCTGCATGTTCTATGAAGTAAAAGCACAAAACAACTTTAATATTATCCATACCCCTTTCCTCCCCAAGAACCCACTGAATCCCTGCAAAACTGAATCCTAAGACCAGAAAGCTTTGAGATAAATTCTGAACCCTGGCCATGACAGCAGCCATGGCACATGGCAATCAATAGCTGCTGACCAGCAGTGGAGGAGATCGCAAAAACCAAAATCAATAAACACAGAACACAGAAAGCTTGTACACTCAAAGGAGACCCAGCAAAACATACCATGTGGTGGCTACCACCATTCATACTGAGCCTAACCCATATCTGTCTCTGATTTCATGTTTGCAACCTGAAAACACAGACCCATCCACACACATAGAACAGACAGACAAAACATTCCAAAGAACCAGAAGCAGGTGGACAGGTGATGTCTTGCTTCTTGCTCTGGATGGGAAAATATTTAGGTACCATCACAGCCATTCACTTCTCTCAATACAGAATCAGATTGTTACTTACCAGAGGCACTGTCTGTCGTTGCTGCTTTTCTCTACGCGGAGTTCACTGATAGTGAACTGAGAGCCCGTCTCAGAGCTTTGGAGCATCTGATTACGTAAACCTCCTGAGGCAAGCCTTCAGTCTGAGAGTCAGGGAGTGAAGCCCCAGCTTTAGTAGTTGGGTGGGTGGTCTGATCTCACTGGGAGACTCCAGAAAATGTCAATCCTGCTGGGTGAGAATAAGACCACTCCCACAATTCGTGATCCACATCTGAAGCAAGCCTTATTAAATACTGGCTAGGATGACGGACACTGGCCAAACCTCACTTGGGACTTGCAGAAAATGGCTGCTAGTTGTGTTGGTCTGATGGTTAGAAAAGCAAAGCCCACAAGGCAATGTACTCCCTGGTCCAATCGGGGTCAAGGATACATTCTGACCTATTTCCTATCCACATAACTCCCATCCACCTGGGATCAAGCCCATCCTGTGGATCAGAAGCACCAAAACGTCTTTACTGAAGTGAAAACACCTGGCTTTTTGTCTTACATGAACGACAGCTCGGAGAAGTCCGGGAAGTTCTTTGTCCTTAAGCAAGCATGGCTTACAGGTTAGAGGCAGTTTAGTTTAATAGATCTCTTAAGCGCAGTAATTAAAACATAAAACATAGCTCTTAAAACTTTAGCCCTTACAAAAGAAATCACCAACTGCTGCACTGCCAGCACCCAAGTAAATGCAAGCGGAGGAAAACGGGCTCCAATGGGATCCAAAAAAGGGGGACACAGTCCCCTAGAAATTGGATTTTACTAAAATTGCCCTGGAGCTCCCAGATCAGGTAGGCTGGCTGTCCTGAACCCACTCTGAAACAAGAGTGTGAGGTACAACCTGAGCTGTGCATTGTTGTGGGGGCTGAAGAAAATGTAACACCCAGACACACCAAGTTTTCTCAACCAGGGAAACTTGATTGAT
Organism: Mus pahari; assembly: GCF_900095145.1. Taxonomy (NCBI): domain Eukaryota; kingdom Metazoa; phylum Chordata; class Mammalia; order Rodentia; family Muridae; genus Mus; species Mus pahari. The sequence goes on along the minus strand of NC_034603.1, from coordinate 83,917,088 downwards.
TTGAACAGCAAACTGAGGACGCAGCACAGACTCAGGATCCCCATCCCTTCTGGGTGAGCAGGTTTTAAGCTGGAAAAACCACAAGGAACAGTTGTGAGGCGGCATCACCGGATCTAAACCCAGATCTAAACCCACAAGCAGTGGACTATGTGAGATCACACAAGAGAGTCACAATAACAGACTGGCCACTTAGTAGTCGGATTCCCGAGTCATGGAGTCTGTGTTTGGACCTTGCAAGGAATGAGGGGTGGGGAGTGCAACAGAACACGTTTGTGTCCTTGGCTTGACTTTAAATCCTGTTTGAGCCCCAGTATACAGGTGGCTGGGTTAAGATGGGGACACTCAAGCCAACTTTCATCCTTCCATCCCAATGTTTTTATGAAAGTAGATTGAGTCGTTGATCATCTGTGTGCAAAGAGTTATACTGAGTTCTCAGGACCATACGTTTAATCGATTCTATTCATTTGAGAATGAAGTTAATGAGGGTATTGTCTATACAAGGCTCTATCTGGCTAGGGCCCCACTACTTCTTGGTTTGTATGAACCTTTGATATCACCCTTCCCTGTGTTTTCATTAGTCTTCTTACTCCACCCCAGAGTGTTGTGTTGTAGTTCACATCATTCCTCAGGTCTCCTACTCTGATGGGGGCAGCTGGAAGGGCCCATATTGGAATATCAGGGAGTTCCCTCATGTGACAATGCTAAGCCAATTCATTCCTAGTGCTTTTGTTTGTGGGAGTTGACATTGCTGGGTCACCAGCATTAGGTGTTACCTCCTTCATTGCCGGCAAAAGAAATCTTAGAATGTTGAGTGAACAGATGGGTAGATATGGGACACCTGCATTTCACAGTCCAGTGACTAGAGAATCAGACTTTCCATGGTTTTAGGAGATGCTTGTTGTTTCTGTGTTAATCACTAAAATAGTAGCTTGACCATCAGGCCCTGCTGTATGGGTGTCAACCTCTGTTTCTGGATTTGTTCTAGGTATCAAGGGCATGAAGACCTCCCTATTTGGCCCTATAGGGTTCAAAAGTAGCCTAAAGTACTGTCTCTGGATAATAAACACAGTCCCCAGGTCTTGGTCTGTCTGATGCTTTCTAAGACCCCATGTCTGTGCTTGATCCTAGATGTCTCCTGGGGGGAGCATATCCCATTTTCAGGGTTATGGTTACAGGATTACAGTAGCCAAGAGCCTTGTAGTTCTATTGGCCTTTTTTGGTAAGAGAGATATAAGGATCATCGTCTTGGGATGAAGAGGACCTCGTCTCACATCCCCAGATTTTGCAGTGACATTCACCATCCTGTTCGCAACCTGATTCGGTATAAGCAGGACAAGTACAAAAGTGGGGATTCCAGAGTGAGATTTCAAACTTGAGTCTTCTACACGCCTACCAGCTAGGGCTTCTAGAACCTGATGCAAACCTTCCTTCTATCAAGCCAGCCAATGCCTGACTGTGACCCTAAGCCTGGCCATAGATAGCAGAGGTCTCTCTTAAAGGTTGGCAGCACATCCTTGAGCAGAGCATCCTTATGTTGCAGTAAATCTCCAACCCCAATAAGCCCGTGCAAAGAACACACAATTCAGTTATAATATTTATAAGTTGCATGCCTAGATTGGTCAGATTTACCATTACACTACTCTATTCCCAGCTATGACATCCCTTGATACTTGCGGCTTCTTCAGGCCTCGAGGTTCTGCTCCACCTTCCTTCCACCTCCTCTTCCTCCATCTTCCTCGGTCTCCTCTGTCTCCTCATCTCCCCCTCCTCCTTCCTCTCTCCCCTCTCTAAAACCTCCAGCCCCCCCTTTCCCTTCCACTGCCCAATCACAGGCTCTAGCCTTTATTTGACCAGTTATAATGGAAGAAGGTTCACATGAAATCACCTGAGTATGTGATTCACTCCTCCTCAGGGCAGCCCCCCTTGAGGAAGCAGAACTAGCATCAAACTACGAACCGCACCAGGGCAGTCCACAAAACCCTTAGTTATGACAGAACCTGTCTGAGTGTTCAGTCCTTCCCAGTCATAAACCTTAGGCTGATAATAGTTGGGACCAGACAGGGACATGGAAACCCAACAGCAAAACATCAAGGCTTGGGCAGTCTTAGCTTCAGCAAGTGATAGGGTCTCACTAATAACCCACTGGTGCATCTTCAAGGAGTTTTCTGCCTTCTTCCTCAGGTACCACCTTCAGGTGGGAATGATGAATCCAAGAACAAATTCTGTCAACACTGGCAGCTGTCAGAGTGGTCAAGGATACCACATAAGGTCCCATCTAAGGGCTAGATACCATGTGGGACAGGGGTGGGGAGCAACAGGTTGTCCTAGGTCTTTTGTAAGACCTGGCAGGCCAGAGTAAGTATTGGTAAGATATTTCTGCAACGAAATATCTAGGGCATATGGAAGGGGGCATATGGAAGGGGGGCTCTTCCATACATAATTTCCTAAGGAGTCACTCCTTGCATGTAGGGAATATTTCTAACTATTTTATTTTATTTTATTTTGATTTTTTTTTTGGTTTCTTGAGACAGGGTTTCTCTGTATAGCCCTGGCTGTCCTGGAACTCACTTTGTAGACCAGGCTGGCCTCGAACTCAGAAATCCACCTGCCTCTGCCTCCCGAGTGCTGGGATTAAAGGCCTGTGCCACCATGCCCGACTAATATTTCTAACTCTTAAATGGCAAAGGGGAGGCAAGCCATTCAGTCCTCACCAGTCTGTGGTTAACTTAGATAAGGTCTCTTTAGGGGCCAATTCCTTCGTTCTACCTGTCCTGAACCCTAGAGGTGAGGTGCACAGTGTAATTTCCCCTAAACTCCCTAAACTCTAGTTATAACTTATACAAGTTGAGATATAAATGCCAGCCCATTGTCAGACTCTTAAGGTTAGTGGAACACCACACCTGGGGATGAATTCTTCCAAGAGTTTCTTTGCAACTACATGTGATATTTCCCTTTTTGTCAGGAATCCTTCAGTCCATCCTGAAAAGGTATCAACAAAAAGTGGCAAATACCTGTGTCCCTATTGGCCTGGTTTGATCTCAGTGAAGTCCAGTTCTCAGCATTCCCCGGGGCGGGGAGGAGGCAGTCCTCCCTTCTCTGAGTTGGGTTGGTTCCCTGTCAGGCAAGACAGCTGGAGGCTGTATCTTGTAGAATCTAGTCCAGACCAGGGCAATGGGACTCCCTGTGGAGTACACAGGTCAATTTAGTCTTCCCTAGATGAGTCCTGCTATGTAGTTGCTATACCAATGTTCTTCACAGGATCCGGGAAGGATTTGTCTCATATCACTGATGAAGTGCCATCCTTCCATGGGGGAGATATTGGGGAGACTTTGAATGGCTCAAAGTCTTCTTTAGACTAAAACTGTCATCTGAGAAAGGCTGGTGCAGGTAACAGGGCCAAGTTAGGTGCATTTGAAACACTGACTCTTTCTTGGTGACTTATTTTGCTTCATGGTTTCCTTGAGCTCTCGATGAATATCCTTTTATGCCCAGGGCAGTGAATTATAGCCACTTTTTCTGAGTTCCCAGATGGCTGCCAGTAGGTCTAAGATTTCTAGTTGGTTTTGATGGTCTTTCTTTCTACCCTAAGAAACGCCCTTTCCCAGTAGATGGCCTCATGTACATGTGTAGTGCCAAATGCATGTCTGCTGTCTGCTATCTGCTCTGTGTATAGATGTTCCTCCTTGTACTGGCTAGCTTTGTGTCAACTTGACACAGCTGGAGTTATCACAGAGAAAGGAGCTTTAGTTGGGGAAATGCCCCCATGAGATCCGGCTGTGGGGCATTTCCTAAATTAGTGATCAAGGGGGAGAGGCCCCTTGTGGGTGGGACCATCTCTGGGCTGGTAGTCTTGATTCTATAAGAGAGCAGGCTGAGCAAGCCAGGGGAAGCAAGCCAGTAAAGAACATCCCTCCATNGCTTCTGCATCNGCTCCTGCTTTCTGACCTGCTTGAGTTCCAGTCCTGCATCCTTTGGTGATCAAAAGCAGTATGGAAATGTAAGCCAAATAAACCCTTTCCTCCCCAACTTGCTTCTTGGTCATGATGTTTGTGCAGGAATAGAAACCCTGACTAAGACACTCCTCTTTCCTTAGCCCAAAGTAAGGGCTTGGGCAAGAGCCATTAATTCAACTCATTGGGTCCAAGTTCCATTTGGCAATGCATATGCCCAGAGAACATCTATAAAATCACCCGTGTCCTTGCCTAATGAAGCCACTCCCATCAGTAAGCATGATTAGATCACAGTCTCTCCAAGACATGACCGTTAGGTCAGCTCCCAACTCTTGGAAGTTCAAGGATATTTCCCAACAATCATAGAGGGGCTCCCCTTGGGGTCAGGCAACAGAGCAGCAAAGTTGAAGGTAGCCCACTGGTCAGAAGTTATTTTTGGTTAGTTCAAGAGGAGGGCCTGATGTTGAGTCAGCTTTGCACCAGTCATCCAGTGGTCACAGGGGACTCAGAAGTGGGGTCTTTCCCACAGGAGGAGTGATAGTGATCAAGTTCTGCCCAAAAGTCAGTTTGTCTGAGTCTTTTGTCAGTAAGGCTACGGCTGCAATAATTCTCAGGCAGGTGGGCCTGCCGACAGCCACGGGGTCTAATGCGTTTGAAAGGTAGGCTACTGGCATTGCTATGGCCAAGTGTTTGAGTAAGGACCCCTGAGGGGTCCTCGTCCTCTCATCCACAAACCAGTGTAGAACCTTTCTAACGTCAGAAAGTGATACAACTAGGACGGAAAGCAGGGCTTGTTTAACCTGCCTGAAGGCCATTATCTTCAACCTCAGTCCATTGAAAGGTATTATTAGGCCCCTTGGTGACATCAAATAAAGGTCTGCCTAATTCAGCCAATCCAGGAACCCAGAGCTTGCATTATCCTGCTGACCCCAAATTCCCTGATTGCCTTTTGTTGGGTTGGGAATTCTCAAGATTGCCTTTTTTATTTATATATTTATTAAGATTTATTTAATTTACATGAGTACACTGTAGCTGTACAGATGGTCGTGAGCCTTAATGTGGTTGTTGGGAATGGAATTTTTAGGGCCTCAACTAGCTCCGGTCAGCCCCGCTCGCTCTGGTCAACCTTGCCCACTCTGGCTCAAAGATTTATTTATTATTATACATAAGTACATTGTAGCTGAGTTCAGACACACCAGAAGAGAGCATCAGATCTCATTATAGGTGGTTGTGAGCCACCGTTTAGTTGCTGGGATTTGAACTCAGGACCTTCAGAAGAGCAATCAGTGCTCTTAGCTGCATCTCGCCAGCCCAAGATTGCCTGTTTCCATGACATGAAGTAGGACTTCCTCCCTTCATGGAATCCCAAGTATGTGGCATTCCTATTGCAGAGTTGGGCCTTCTTGGTGCACATCCAGTACCTCAGCCATTGGAGAGGTTCTAGGAGCTCTTCAGTGGCCAGTGTGCAGGTGTTCATGTTGGCTGCCCTGATGAGGTCGTCTTCATATTGGAGTAACATCATCTGGGGAAACATCAGGCAGCACTCATTCAGATCTATATAGAGAGCCTTATCAAAGATGGTAGGAAAGGGTTTGAAACCCTACAGTAGCCAGATCCATGCCCATTGTCCGCTGAAGCCCTTGCCCAGATCAATCCACTCAAAGGCAAACAGGGGTTGGCTTTTTAGGGACAGAGGTATACTGAAAAAAGCATCTTTTAAGTCCAAGACAATGTGTACATGTCAGCCTAGTGATAGCATACTCAACAATGTATACACATTAGGAACTGTGGGGTGAATGTCTTCCACACTTGTTGACATTCCTTATGTCTTGGACTGGCCAGGCATCCTTTGTCCCTGGTTTCTGTACAGGAAACATTGGTGTGTTTCTGCGGGGACCTATAGGAGTCCCAGTTCTCTCAGTCTATCTATATGAATTATGATCGTTGGTCAGGCTTCCAGGCTCATAGGGTACTGGCACTCCCAGATAGGCTCTACCAAAGCCTTGTGTTGAGTGAGGACTGAGACCTGTTGCTGGCAAGTCTACGAGGATTGGCTTTGCCTCAGCCCCTGGGGAACCTGTCTAGCAAATAGTCCAATAGGTTATCATATCAGGGAGGGTGGACTGACACGGGGGAGTGGGATTGGAGGTGTCAGGATATTCCTCAGCTAAGGGAAGGGGAACTAACGTCCCGACTCCGTTGCCCATCCTGTTTTTAATGATCTCGTCATTAAAGGCAATCTGAGCCCAAAGTATGTGCAACTAGTCTCTTTCCAAGAGGGTGTTGGGGCATTCAGGGATAACTGGAAAGGAGTGTATAACAGTACCTTTTTCAAGGTTCACATGGCATTTCCTTGTACTGGGGGTATCGTTTAGAACTAGGCTGTGTCTCATGGCTAGGGGTCCCTTTGGTTCCTTGAGCACTGAATAGTTGGCTCCCACATCTACCAGAAAGTCAATTGATTTTTCCCTCCACTTTCAAGGTTACCATGGACTTAGGGAGGGAAGTGATCGAGCCCTGACCTACTTGGTCCTTGTCCAATCCTGGGACCTTGGTCTTGCTGGAGCTGAGTCATTTAGGACATTCTTCCTTCCCATGTCCTAATTCTTTGCAGGAGGCTCATTGGTTTTTCTTTTACAGGTGGCCAGTGGCAGCCTTCTCTTGTCATTAACAATGGCCTGTTGCCTTTGAAATCTGAACCTAGGAATGGACCCTCTAGTTCCCAGCCAACATAGCTTGAACCATGTGTTTCACCTGCCAATCATCTGGCGTGTCCCTGTTATTAAAGACTCAGACCACAACCTCAGCCAACTCAGACAGGTTTTCTCCTCCAAAGCCCTCCTGTCTTTGAAGTTTCTTTCAGATATCAGGAGCAGACTGGGCCATAAAGGCAGTATTATCTGGGGCAGACTGGGCCATAAAATCAGTATTATCTGGAGCAGACTGGGCCATAAAGTCAGGTATTCATGGCCCTCCTCTTTCCTTCTGCTTTGGGATCTATCGGATATAGGTCCACGAGGCTTCCATGAGGCATTCCATGGAGGACACAGGCCAAAGGACACTTCTCGGGTCCCTGAATAACCTGACTAACTTTTGGCAAATTTGTAGGCCAGCAGACAGCTGCTTGTAGTACCCCCAAGAGTCTGGTGAAAGACCTTAAGGGGCTGCTTACCTGCTGCCTCATTAGGGTCCCAATCTGAGCATATGAAGAGGAAAACAGCCTCAATGCTTGTGGGATGGGTTGAAGGGTGACCATTGTCAATTTCCTGGCTTCCCAGAAGATGCATTCCCAAGCCTTTGAGGAAAAGAGCATCTCGGGAGTTGTTGACAGCCATCCCCAGTTGGCTGATGGGTATTGTCTCCAAGAGAGAGATTAAACCCTGGAGTTTCTCTGAAAAAGAAGGATTCTGATTCTTTGGGGAAAGAGGTCAAGAGGCTGTTTTAAACCATGAAAGGGTCCTCATCGTGGGGCCCATGGGAGGCATCCAGACCTTCTGTAGAGGGAAGGTGGGGACTCTGACAGAAGTGAAGTCTTCCTCACCAGGATCCCTTCAATATCTGGAACCGGACCTGGTGTAAGGGGGACTTAGGAAGAGGGAGTTAGAGGTGGAGCTACTCGGCAGGGGTAAGGGAAGCAGGAAGAGAACCATGGGTCGTGTGAAAGGTTGGGCAATATGGGGACAGTGTTAGTGAGGAGGTATGTCCTTGTCCATGGAGGGGAGAATAGGAACCTCCCCCTCATCCCTCTGAGACTTGGGTCTGTGGGGGAGGACTTAAGAGGGGCTGCTCGACTCCAGCAAGAGGGGGTTGAGCCATTTAGGTAGCTCTTCCACAAGATATCACCAAGCCTCGAAGTAGGAGTCTTGGTCAGGATGTCCTTATCATTCAAAGTTGACAGCCTGTGTGGAGTAAACCACAGGTAAATTGAAAGTACCTGCTGGGGACCAATCTATCTTGAAGGTGGGCCATGTGAGATGACAGACTGTCTCAAGATTGTCAGGGTAGATTCTGTTACCAGATGGAGAAGATTTCTTCTAAAACTCCTTAGAATGATGAAGAAGCTCTAGAGGGCACTGGGTGGTGAATAGCTTCTGTTCTGTCTTAGAATCCAGGACCAAGAAGACACAGACAATGAACAGACAAAGCGAATATAAGACCAGACACTAACAAACACAGAATGTGTAAATGTGACAAAGGGAGTGAGAGAAGAAACAGACAAAGGAGACCCCACCCCACCCCCATCAAAACCCCAGACTCACCTCCAGGGGTTCCCCTGAAGTTGCCAATTCCAAAAGTTGCACTTCTGTATCAGGGCTCTGAATCCTGGACAAACCCCCAAAATGTTGGTGTGTGGTGGTGGGGAGAGTCTGATGAAAAATCCAACAACAGGAACATACCAAGGTGTTGTTTGTTTGTTTGTTTGTTTGTTTGTTTGTTTTTAACCAGAGAAACTTCATTGATTTGAACAGCAAACTGACCAGCCAGGGATACAAAACGGATCCAGGTGCTGCCACTAAAGCCCTTACTCTTCTGGGGGAGCAGGTTTTGAACTCAAAAAACCACAATCAATATGTGTAAGATAGCATCATAAGATGGAAACTCACAAGCAGGTGGACCATCTAAGATTACACAGGAGGAAACAATATCAGGGAGTTTACTTAATAATGGGTTTTCAGGTCAGGTGGTAGTGGTGCATGACTTTAATCTGCACTTGGGAGGCAGAGGCAGGCAGATCCCTGTGAGTTGGAGGCCAGGGTGATATAGCAAGTGAGTTCCAGCACAGCCAGAGCTTAAAAAAAAAAAATTTTTCCTAGTCATGGGTTTTGCAGTTGGAATGCAGGGGAAAGAAAGAAAGGAAGGAAGGAAGGAAGGAAGGAAGGAAGGAAGGAAGGAAGGAAGGAAGGAGAGAAGGAAGGAAGCAGAGAAGGAAGGAAGGACAGGAGGAAGGAAGGAAGGAAGGAAGGAAGGAAGGAAGGAAGGAAGGAAGGAAGGAGAGAAGGAAGGAAGGAAGGNAAGGAAGGAAGGAAGGAAGGAAGGAAGGAAGGAAGGAGAGAAGGAAGGAAGGAAGGAAGGAGAGAAGGAAGGAGAGAAGGAAGGAAGGAGAGAAGGAAGAAGAGAAGGAAGGAAGGAAGGAGAGAAGGAAGGAAGGAAGGAAGGAGAGAATGAAGAAGAGAAGGAAGGAAGAAAGGAAGCAGAGAAGGAAGGAAGGACAGGAGGAAGGAAGGAAGGAAAGAAGGAAGGAGAGAAGGAAGGAAGGAAGCAGAGAAGGAAGGAAGGACAGGAGGAAGGAAGGAAGGAAGGAAGGAAGGAAGGAAGGAAGGAGAGAAGGAAGGAGAGAACGAAGGAGAGAACGAAGGAGAGAACGAAGGAGAGAACGAAGGAGAGAAGGAAGGAAGGAAGCAGAGAAGGAAGGAAGGACAGGAGGAAGGAAGGAAGGAAAGAAGGAAGGAGAGAAGGAAGGAAGGAAGCAGAGAAGGAAGGAAGGAAGGAAGGAAGGAAGGAAGGAAGGAAGGAAGGAAGGAAGGAAGGAACCACATCTGTGCTCCTGGCTTGACCTTAAGTGGTGTTGAGGCCTCAGCAAATGTCGGTGGCTACAGATACTGACAGTCTCATCAAACCTCTGTCACGTACAGTCCTTCAAGGACATTTTGAACTCAGTCTGGTCTCCATACCCATGCAAGGCAGAGAGGTCTGCCAGCCAGGGCCCTCTTCAGAGAGCATGGCGATGTATGAATTGAGGACATGACCCCACCAAGGTGTGGTTGAACAGGGGGTTTGCATTATAGATACAAGAAAGAGAACAGCCACGGACATCTGAACGAGTCCAGAGCGCACGGGGGTAGGCAGGAAGTAGACTGAACATGGTCAGTCGGCTGGACTTGGCCATGAGCGGAGAAAAAGAGGAAGAGAGTGAGCAAGGATGACAGAGAGAGTGCTGTGGGGCTGGAGGGCCATGGAACCTGGGAGTGGGTAACAACCTGGAGAAAGAGTGGGGTCAGGGCATGTCCAAACCCTGGAAATCTCATCCTAAAATTTGCAGAAGTAGGACCATCCCCCCCGTGCCCCACCCCACTCTGGGCCTGCATATTCCAGCACAGGTAGCCCTGCTCCCCACCTTTGCCCCCCCAGAGGAGGTTGTGTAGCCAGGTTAAACTTCTCCCCCTTAAAAATGTGTCCTGCAGCACCTGGAATTTCTCCTTATTCCAATGAGTCATCCCCCATACCCTGGCCTTACCCCATGATGTACACTCACCCCAGAAGTCCCTACCCACCCTCTAAAGGTTTACATAGCCTTTGTTTCCCCCATTACATGAGCTGGCTCATCAAAGCTATGTCCCAAGCGTCCATTTTCATTGTGCTCTGAGATATCTGAGGTCTCTTCGGCTCCTAGCCATTCCCACCTTGCTTCCCCTTTCAGGATCAGCCAGTCACCCACCATGGGTGAAGAAGTGGAGCCTGAAAGGCAAAGTGCAGGCTAAACCAAGACAAAACAAACAACAAAAACCTGAAGAAAAAAAAAAAAAGAAAAGAAAAGAAAGAAAAAACAAACCAAGTCTCTGAGAGAGGCAAGAGTGAGGGAGTCTTTCCCTCGCCCGGGGAAGAGGAGGAGACTTCGCCCTGGTGGCACATGCTCAGGAGAGCTAGAGGGATGAGCAGCTCAGCTACTACACAGGGCCAGATCCAGGACTTTGAGTTGGCCCACCCTGACATCTACCATATCTGTAAACTGCTGGAGCCTGTGAAAAAGGCCAGTCCTGCAGACCCAAAGCTGCAGGATCTCCATGACACAGGACATCAGGCTCTCTGAGGGGAGTCCTGTGAGGATCCAGTGTTGGTAGCATAGCAGAGCCCAGAGATCTCCTACCGCACCAATGGCTCCTTGCAATGAACATTTACAGATGAAGCTGTTTGGGCAAAAGGGTGCACGATAGAACACACTGCAGCTTCCATAGGGAGGTTTTGTTTGTTTTATTTTGGGGAGAGGTTAGGGTGGATATGGAAAGACAGGGAGATGATTAGGGTTGGACTGCAAGAGTAAGATTCAGAAAGAATCAATAAAAAGCTAGGAGAGAGAGAGAGAGAGAGAGAGAGAGAGAGAGAGAGAGAGAGAGAGAGAGAAAGAGAAGATCCAAAAGTTTAAGACAAAAGAGGGCTTATGTTTGAAATTTCAGGGTTGTTGAGAAAGAGAAGCTGGAAGAACGGGAGACACAGGAGCTGTAGAAGTATAGCTTATCTCAGTGCATCTCCACCCTCTCAACCCCTCCTCCTCCCTAACCCCCTAATCCACTCCACCTCCACCTACCCCTGCACCCACCCCCTTGGCCCCTTTGAGAACTGCTGAGAAGAGCCACTGTCCCAGCATGGATGTGGTAGTATATACTTGTGAGATTTGGCAAGCCAGAAGGAGGCCAGCATGCACTTCTCCAGGTTAATAGGCACCACACGGTAGCCATTTGTCCCGAGAGTCTTTTGGATTTGACAGTTGAGAGGAGAGAAGCGGTTTATTCAGATTGATGCTGGAGTGAGAAGGGGCCTAACCCCGGTACCCTGCCTCTGTCCACCCCAACAAACAGGCAGGCAGGTATAGGGATAGAATTGCAGGGGCTGGCGTTTGAAGACATTGAGGCTTCTTGTTTTTCCGTACATGTATCGCCTTCCACGTTGCTGGAGACAGGGCCCCCTCTCCACTGCATACACCAAGCTAGCTGGCCTGTGTGATTCTCCGATGCTTCTGTCTCCAGCTCCCATCTTGCCACAGAGTCACTGGGTGTGCAGACATGTGCTACCATGACTGGCTTTGCATAGGTGCTGGGAAACTCAACCTAAGTCCTCATAGCTGTGTGGCAAGGGTTTCACCCACCATGCCTTTCCCCCAGAACTCTCTAGGCACCTATTTTGTGAAGCTATCCATTGGTCCTGAATGAAAGCAAGTCTCAGACACACAGATTTCTGGTGATGTTCTAGTCACAATTTCTGAGAGGCAAAGAAACTTGACCCTAAATGGCTACTGTGCCTTGGGTCCCTCCCATTAGAAATAAAACCTATTTGAACAGAGTCTTTCTCTTCCTCCAATGTTCCGCCCTTCCCTTAACGCTTCTGCTCTTTGGAACTGCTCAGTCACGAGGCTCCCTCGCCCTCACCTGAATGAGCAGGCAATCTGACTGCTGCTTCAAGAAGCTTGCTCTCATCATACGTGCTATTAGGGACCAGCCATCCACCATGAGGAGATGTTGCAGAGGACTTTCCCAGAGGCAAGCTTTCCTGCTTCTGACTGTGTTGACACTGCTCTTGATTCTGCTCTTTGTTGTTAAGGATCCAAGGGCAAAAGAATCCAGGTAAGAAGATGCCAATGCTGTGATTCCTGGGAGAATCTCCTGAGGGGAAGCCTGAGGAACTGGGAGCCACCTATGGGTTCCAGGGCTGTCAAGGTCAGGAGTTTTGTTAAGAGCCCTGGAAGGAGCTGGCGCTGTTGACCAAGGTGCCTGAGACACCAGGGAGCTTGTGCAGGTGGGAGGTGGGATAGGAAGCCGGCAGGAGTTGGGGACTCAAGGTCAGAGTATGCAGAGGGCACACACAGCTCAAGGGAAGTCACCCCCATGGGCTGGTGAGTAGTAGGGCAGCAGAAATGCTGGCTCTTATACTCCACCCCCCCCCCCAGACCCAAAGCACAGACCTAGCCTGTGGGTATCTCATGTCTCAGAGGCCTCCTCACCATGAAAAGGGAGTGAGAAAGGTCAAGACTGCCCCACTGGGAGTTCCTCACAAGAACTTCTAGATTATTCAACACATCTCCAGCAGGGACAACTTTTTTTTTTACAGACTAAAGGAAAAGGCTCCATTTCTTCTTTGTTTGTTTTACGGATCTTAACATTTGAAAACAAGACATCCATTCTCTAACAAGATGGGAGAAAAGTTCAGAGAAGTTGGGTCTGACAGGGCCAAGAGGGTGGAGCACTTGCCCAGCTTGAACAAAGTCAGATTTCTGGTATCAAACTAGGATGGTGGCGCATCCCAGCACATGGGAGGCAGAGAGCAGGATCAGGAGCAGATTCAAGGTCACCTACACATCAAGTTCAAGGCCAGCATGAGCTACAGGAGACCCAGTTTTAAAAAAAAATCAGAGAAGTGAAGCAGGAAGTGGGGTCTCCCTAACTCTGTTGCTCCTTAAGCCCTGGGTGTGCACACACTTCCCACTGCCACTGTAGCTAAGCCTTCTGTGGTCTTTCTGTCCATGAGGCCCTGTTCTAGATCCCTCAGGTCCAGGTTCTCACTCCTCATTATGAGGAAGACAGATGGCTAAGATGTGTCACTCAACAGTAAATACACTGCACTGCCTGTCACAGGGCTAGGATTCAAACACAGGCATTTCCATCCCATAGCCTGAGCTTGAGGCCTGTAGGTTACACAGCTGAGGATGACCTAGAACCTCCATTCCCCCTGTCCCTACCACCCAAGTGGGGTGATTATAAGTATTATCCACCACGTTGGCTTAGAAACATTTTCTTATCTATATAAGATTTCTGTGCCTTTCCTTTATGGTCATTAGATTGTGAGTTGGGGGAAAGGTTGGTACAACACTCCCCACAAATATGCAGACTTCCTCTATGTCTCCTGCTAATGTGTCAGTCCTCTGGCTCACTAAGCTTCAAGAGTTCATTTAGAAGGTATTTATGTTCACTTGTAGTATTGTTAGGGTCTGATCATCCAAAAAACCCAAGCAGACACGAGAGCCCAGCAGAGCAAGATCTTTCTTTGAATTGGGCAGCAAAAACAGACCAGTCAGTGTCAACGGGAGCTGACTGAGTACTTGAAGGTTATTTTAGTAAGTATTTAAGCAGGTGGCAAAAATGTATTGTATTCAGACCACTACTGATCAGTCAGGGCTGCAGAACAGACACAGGAGCTGAACTGTGACCCCCGAGCCAGAGGGTACAGAGGTTTTAAGCTCCAAAATTGCAAACATCTCTGCCAAGATATCCCACCAATCAGGACTTAGGGATGGGGACGTCCTTAGGAACATGTCTTTGTGCTTCACTTGTCCTGGTTCATTGGTTGGGTTAGTGAATTCTGGTGGGGCAACCTGCCGAGCATTCATGTCTCAACTTGCCAACCAGAATGTAAAGGACCCCATTCCATGACTCGTTGTGCCAAAGTGTATGTCAGTTACCCAGGGAGGGCTTGAGACTAAAACTTCATTGGACCCCAATTCAAAATGGCAGTTGTCTTCAAAACAGCTTCAGTTTGGTCTCTTCTTACAGGAGGAACATGTGTTTGTGTCTGTTGGGACTCTGAGACAAAGTCTCTCTGTGTATTCCTGGCTGTCCTGGAATTTGCTATGTAGACCAGGCTAGCCTCAGACGCACAGAGACATGCCAACATCTGCTAGGATTACCGGCCTCTACCACTGTGTCCAGCCTTCTGGAGTGTTTGTTTGTTTCATCTGAGAAATGAGTTTTAAGCATGCATTTTAGATGACAATGGCTGTCACAGTGTCAGGGCATCCCTAGAACAACATGGGGATGTGGGAGGGGGTTGAATGTCTCCAGGGATCCTAGAAAGAAGCTTCTAGTAGGAGACCCACTCCAGGTCCCCACACCAGTCAATGGCANATGCTCCTGTGCGGATGGGTATGGCAAACAGCTTGGTGCCCATTGCTGTCTAGATCCTTCTGAAGGCTGAATGCCAATGCTGCTGTCCATTGTGTAACACAGGGAAAGAAAACAGAACTGTGCGGTTCTGTCCCAGGTCTTCATGGCCTAGGGAGCTGTGGAACAGGAGCTTAGCACCTCCTTTACCAGGAGTCACAAAGTGGAACTCACACTCCCAGATGTGTGTTTGTGGACAATGATGTTGTCAGAGCAGTGGGGGGTAGGGTGGGCAGGATCCTGAACAGGACTCAGGGGTTCTGCAGAGTTGGGGACTTTCCCCAGGAAACCTCAGATATTGACTGTTAAGCCTATTTCAGCAAGAGCTGGGACAGCCCATAAACCAACTTAACCTCAGAGCAAGCAGGATGTGAATTGTATAACCTGAAGAAAGGCTTGGAGAAGGAGAAAGGGCTGGGGAGGAGGTGTGGCTCAGTGGTAGAGCACTTGCCCAGCATCTATGAGGCCCTGGGTTTGATTCCAGTACTGGAAAAAGAAAGAAGGGATTGGATTGAAGGATGGATAGATAGATAGTTAGAGAGATAGATGGATAGATAGATAGATAGATAGATTATACATAGTTTGATAAATTTATAGGTAGATTGATTTATACATAGTTAGATTGATAGATACATAGATTTATAGATAGGTTGATAGATTTGTAGATTGTTAAGTTGGTAGATAGATTTATAGATAGATAGATAGATAGATAGATAGATAGATAGATAGATAGATAGATAGACATAGATACATAGACACATAGAAAGATTTACAGAGCTGGGCGTGGTGGCAGACACCTTTAATCTGAGCACTCTGGAGGCAGAGGCAGAGGCAGGCTGATTTCTGAGTTCCAGGCCAGCCTAGTCTACAGCCAGGGCTAAACAGAAAAACCCTGTCTTGAAAAACTCAAAAAAAAAAAAAAAGATTTATAGATAGGTTGATAGATACAGAGATAGATTTAGAGATAAATAGGTTGGTAGATTGACATATAGATAGGTTGATAGATAGATTTAAAGAGTATTAGGTTGATAGAATTATAGGTAGTTTGATAGATAGATTTATAGGTAGATTTGTAGATACTTATGTTTACAGATAAAT
>NC_034603.1:83887197-83900420 GCF_900095145.1 Mus pahari | reverse complement strand
TCTGAGGCCAGCCATCCCCACTTAGAACCTGACTCAAAAAAAAAAAAAAAAAAGGCAAGCTTTGGAGGGACTGGGGAGATGGCTGAGTCTGTCAAGTCCTTGTCACACCATCGTGAGGATCTGAGTTCGATTCCAGCACTCACAAAAAATCCAGGCATGGTGGGGAGAGCTCAGATTCCCAGTGCAGAGACAGGTAGATTCTAGAAGATCAATGGCCAGAAAGCTTACTAAGCAAGGTCTAAGCCAATGATAGACTCACTCTCAAAAAGCACAGAAGAAGGTTTCTATGGCACACACCAGAGGTCAACATCTGGTCTTCACATGCATGCACACACCAGAGCACATAAACACACAGGAGATCATGCACACACAAGATCACATGCACACACACACACACACACATATACATACACCTACACTAACACACACAGAGATAATTTAAGAAAGTTTAAAATGCTGAATGGGAGCTGTGAAAGATGTATGTTACTTTATGAGGCTCATTGTGAACGTGGCCATACCCTTTTTTATGACACATCAATTCAGAACTGGCATCAGTCTGTAGGTGACTTTCATCTTTACAACTGTACAAGACTGATGTTTGCACACCTTCTTGAAGATGAAGGATATGAGGTCCANAATGGTCAACAACAGTCCTACCAACCTGGTGGCCACAAAACACAGGGATTCAGGCTCTAGGTGCCACGTTTACTCCACTTCCTTCTGGTGAGCTCTCNGAGATACAAAGTCTAACAGAAGAGAGGAAGATATGTGCTAAAGCACGTGAGGGCCTTGTGTGTTTATTAGTCTGCTGCTGGTATTAGTAATGAGGTTAAGCTTCATGGTTGTTACAGAAGAAAGGGGGTAGTTTGAGCAAGTCAGGGGCATGCCAGAAGATCATGAGGGCAGGAGGATGTCTGTGGTGTCCAGAGCCCACTTCTGCAAGCAGTCTAAGGAAGCAAGAAGCCAGGATCCACNCAGGAACGCGAGACTCATGGGAGACTGAGGACCTGAATCCAGGACTACGGGACTTCTTAGTTCTATTCTATTTGTCCGTAATGCATATGTGGATAGTAAAGTTATTGGTGCACAACCATGAGGACCTGTGTTTGAGTCTCAGCACACACAGGCACCAGCCTGTAATCCTGATGTTCAGAATCAGAGAATCTGTGGGGTTTTGTTGGCCAACCAGTCCACTCAAGTCAGTGAACAGCAGGTTCAGTGAGAAACTCTGTCTCATAAATTAACATGGAGGATAAAACAGAAAACCTGTGGGCTTGCGGACACGTGCCTGGCAGATTTGTGGTGTATTGTTTTTTTAATATGGATGCTGAGGATCCAAACCCATAAGCTCATTCTTGTAGAGAAAGCACTCTCACTCACTGAGCCACCTAATCAGCCTGCTAGTGATGTTGTGGCTGGTTTATAGCACATCCAACCTTCATCAGGTGTTCTCTGTGNGCAGGCACCAGTTCATACGGAACGATGCCTCAAGTGTGCAGGAGATTCAACTAAAGGCCGAACCCAAGGGACCCCTCATGACACAGCCACCCAGAGTTCACAACAAGGAGACAACCTCTGTCAGGACAAAGGACCTGAAGAAACAGGAGAGAGAGGCAGCCCAAGGAGATCAAGGAGAGGGGAAGGAGAAGAGGAAGTTGGAGACCATAAGGCCGGCCCCAGAGAATCCTCAGAGCAAGGCAGAGCCTGCTGCAAAGACGCCTGTGCCAGAACACCTGGACAACAAACCCAAAGCGACAGGAGCACTGCCAACAAGGAAGAGACCATTGGCCACAGGAGCTTCACCAGCTAAGAAGAAAGTGCTCCAGGCTCCCAAATCCCCTGCTTCTCCCCCACACCCCACCACACGAAGAGGCCAAAGGCTGAAGGCCTCCGACTTCAAGTCTGAGCCTCGGTGGGATTTTGAGGAAGAATATAGCTTGGATGTGGGCAGCCTGCGGACGGTGAGTCTGGACCTTCCCGGTGATTCTTCACTATACCACCACCCCAGGCAGCCCTTTTCCTCCTGTGCTCTGCCTGACACTTGAAACTGGCCCATCCTTCATCCTTCCTTCTTGTAACAGCCAAAGTCAGGCAGGAGAAGGCAGGTCCAGAATGAAGGTCTGCATAACTCCCAAAGTTGTGACTGGACGGGATTTCTCTGGGACCCCTTGAAGAAGACCTGGGGCAGGTCAACATTATGTGAGAAGGGAGTGCGGCCAATTCTGGGGTCCAGTACATGATCCCTTATTCTATAGTCATGGGACTAGCAGACAGGATGACACAGCCTAGTGCTCAGCTGCTCCCTTCCCAGTGACACTACCATCCCTGGAAAGCCCACTCAGGATCCTTCACTGTCCCTCAGACTTGAGAAAAGCTCCAAGCCCTCATGCCCATGTCACCACCCTAATCCTCCTCACCCCTGCCTTGATGCAAATACTGAAAACCTGCTTGTGTATACACACAGTACAGGGTCACATCCCAAGGGAGCAGTACATGCCCATGTGGCTGCCAGAATTGCAAGGTGTAGCTGCTTTGGAGTTGAGAGTGCCTGCTTTCTTTGACCAAGGAAGACTTAGACATGGAGAATTTAGAAGTCAGACCCTGGGGTCCAGAGTGAAAGAGAGAGTAGGGGGCAGCAAGTTGCAACCTGTATCCCCCAGCCCAGTCTTTGTCTAATGGAACCCACCCAACCCCTGGCTGATGCTTTCTAGGGCCACCCCATTGCCTGACCTTTCCATGCCTTCCTGCACTTAGAAATGTTCTGGTTCTGTGAAGATCAAGGCCTCCAAGTCACCATGGCTACAGAATATCTTTCTGCCCAACATCACTTTGTTCCTGGACTCTGGACGCTTCTCCCAGAGTGAGTGGAACCGTCTAGAGCACTTCGCTCCACCCTTTGGCTTCATGGAACTCAATCAGTCTCGTGAGTGCTTACTTCAGGGCACAGGGTGGCTGGCTTCCTGTCTCGGTCCGGCCTCATTCCCGGGCTCTGAACGGAGCCCTGCTCTGTTCCAGTGGTAGAGAAGGTGGTGACCCGCTTCCCTCCGGTTCGCCAGCAGCAGCTCCTCCTTGCCAGCCTCCCCACTGGGTACTCCACCTGTATCACCTGTGCTGTAGTGGGCAATGGGGGCATCCTGAATGATTCACGTGTTGGCCAGGAGATAGACAGCCANGACTATGTTTTCCGGTATGTTCTCCCTCTGTTGCCTGTAGATATGGGCTATAATGGGAGAGTTGATAAGTGTCCTGTCCTGCTTTGAATAGGAATGGCCCCCATAGACTCATCTGGGTGAATGCTTGGCCCATGGGGAGTGGCCTGATTAGGGGGTGTGGCCCTGTTGGAGTGGGCGTGGCCTTGATGGAGGAAGTGTGTCACTGTGGAGGTAGGCTTGGAGGTGTACACTCAAGCTATGTCCAGTGTGGCACACCGTCTCCTTCTGCTGCCTGTGGATCAAGATGTAGNACNCTCAGCTCCTCCAGCACCATGGCTGCCTGCGATCCACCATATTCCTCGCCATGATGACGANGGACTAAACCTCTCAAACTGTAAGCCAGCTCCAATTAAATGTTTTCCTTTTAAGGGTTGGCATAGTGGTCACAGTGTCTCTTCACAGCTCGAAAACCCTAAGACATGTCCCCATATCTTTATCTAGAAAATGGAGTGTGTCTACAACTCCTGCCCCCTGACTCATCTCCACAAAAATGTCTCTCCTCCATTCACAGCATCTGGTTCGATCTTTCTACACAGACTGAGTGGAGCTGTTATTAAAGGATATGAACAGGATGTGGGGACCCGGACATCCTTCTATGGCTTCACTGCCTTCTCCCTGACTCAGTCCATCCTCACTTTGGGTAGAAGAGGGTTCCAGCATGTGCCTCTGGGGAAGGTGAGAAGGGAGGAGTGGGCATGGCCACACAACCCCTGGGCAGGGGAGACCAGTGAGTGCAAATGGGCGTGGCTACACAGCGCCTGGGCAGGGGAGACTTAAGAGAGCCTTGTATGTGATGGAACCTGGCTTATCCAAAGCTCTGTTCACTTGAGGGCAAGAGCAGTGACAACAGCCACTCAGGCCATGGGAGACATTGGACAGTCTCAAGTGAGTTGAGGGCCACCCTCAGTCCAGGCTCCTCAAGGCAGTTCTCCTGGACCACTTGTTGTCCTTGGTCTTCAGGACGTCCGATATCTACACTTCCTGGAAGGCACCCGGGACTATGAGTGGCTGGAAGCTATGTTTTTGAATCGGACCTTGGCAAAAACCCACCTTTCCTGGTTCAGGTACCCACTTCCCTCCCCCTGCCCTGGAAACCCAGCCAGACTAAGAAGTGACTGACTTCACAAGGGTTCATCTGGTGGGACTGCCCCTGTGACACTTGGGGATGTGATAGCGGTCACAGTGAGGAAGACTTGGCCTCCACCGGGCCAGGTAAGAGAACAGGACCTTAGGGATCCATCTCTGGCCACAGGCATAGGCCTCAGGAAGCCTTCCGGGACTCCTTGGACTTGGATCGATACTTGCTGCTACACCCAGACTTTCTCCGTTACATGAAGAACAGGTAAGGGCAGGAAGCCCATACTGGGTCCGTGGGCCTCTCATCCTTTGCTGCCTCCTGACAGTTGGGAATCTGGGTATTTTGAACAGGTTTCTGAGGTCAAAGACCCTGGACACTGCCCACTGGAGAATATACCGCCCCACCACTGGCGCCCTCCTGCTGCTTACGGCCCTTCATCTCTGTGACAAGGTGTGGCTGCAAACCTCTGACAGGAATGGAGTGAGCATGTACACACCCAAGGGCCCTCCATCCAGAGCTCTAGGCCATGAGCGGGAATAAAGGGACAGAGTGGCCCCTCCAGTCCAGCTCCTCCTCCATTTTTCTGCAGGTGAGTGCCTATGGCTTCATCACCGAAGGCCATGAGCGCTTCTCTGACCACTACTATGATACATCGTGGAAGCGGCTCATCTTTTACATCAACCATGACTTCAGGTTAGAGAGAGCGGTCTGGAAGCGGCTTCATGATGAAGGCATCATCTGGCTCTACCAGCGCCCACAAAGTGACAAAGCAAAGAACTGACCAGGGCCTAGATCAGGGGGTCCCCCTCGACCACTTACAACAGAATGTAAGGGCTCCTCAAACGCTCCTACCTGTTTTCCTGGATTCAAACCTGCCCTGAACCCTTTGATAGTCCCAAGGAGCAGCTGTTGGTGACAGAGGATTTGGAGTCCTTTGGAAAATCTCCGCAGGCTCTGGTCATTTCTTGCTCACACCCCACAGATTGAATTCAACCCCAAGCCCAAACAATTTAGTTCACTTTACTTTTCAAGCACTGTTTTCAGATTTTTGGACTCTGGAACTCACAATTACAGTAAAGAGCAAATGGAGGAGCTTGGTAGCAGGTGGGAGAAAAACAAAACAAAAAAATGAAACAAACTTCCTTTAGATGTAATGCCTAATACTGTACCATAGAGCCTAGGATTTGCTCAGATAGTGCAGTAGCGACTCCGGCCGGCAGGGGGCGACAGCTGGTCGCCCGACTATGGCTTGATCTTTGAGGTGCTTTGCTGGTTCATTGCTTCTGCAAGTGGAACTGGACCCGCACTCGGGGTTCAAGACTGAGCAGTATGAAGTCCAGGAGGACGCTGCAAGCTGTGAGGTGCAGCTGAGCAGGACACGGGTGGCTCGGGGGTTAAGAGCACATACTGCTGTAGCAGAGAACCTGAGTTTGGATCCCAGTATCTATGTCAGGCAACCCACAACTGCTGATAACTCTGGTCTCGATTCGTTGCCTCCCTCTGGACTTTGCAACACATGTTCTCTTATGCACATACCCACACAAGGTTGCTTAGATACACATAATTTTAAAATAAAAATAGACCTTAAGAGATAAATAAAGCTATCGGCAGAATAAGAATCACCTTACTCAGGAGGCAGAGGCAGGCAGATCTATGTGAATTCCAGGCCAGCCTGGTCTACAGAGGGAGTTCTAGGATAGCCAGGGCTACACAGAGAAACCTTATTTTGAAAACAAACAAACAAATAAGAAAAACTGAACGCAGCATGCATCGATGATGTAGTAGAAAAATTTATTTTATAAGTATAGTACAGGTAATGTCCTGGTTGGTTATATGTCAACTTGACATAAGCTAGACATGAGAAGAGGGGACCTCAACTGAAAAAAGCCCTAAGAACAGGCTTCAGGTAAGACTATAGGGCATTTCCTTCATTAGTGACTGATAGTGGAGGACCACACCCATTGAGGGTGGAGCCACCCAGGGCTGGTGATCCTGGGTTCTATAAGAAAGCAGGCTGAGCAAGCCATGGGGAGCAAACCAGTAAGCAGCACCCCTCCATGGCCTCTGCATCAGCTCCTGCCTCCAGCTAGCAGCACTCCTCCATGGCCTCTGCATCACCTCCTACTCCAGCTTCCTGCCCTGCTTGAGTTCCTGTTCTGATGAACTGGAAGTGTAAGCCCAACAAACCCTTTCATCCTAAATTACTTTGGTCGTGGTGTTTCATCACAGCAACAGTAACCCTAAGACAGGAAATATCCATGGGCTGGAGAGATGGCTCAGTGGTTAAGAGCTGTTCCAGAAGACCTGGGTATGATTCTCAGTCCACACATGGAAGTTTACAGACATTTGTAACTCTAGTTCCAGGAGAAGCAATGCTTACTTCCAGCCTCCAATCACATAAAGAGCTGTTCCTGGGGAATGTGACTCAGTGCAATAAACTTCGTAGTTGCCTCTACACACACACTCATTTATATGCAGATTTATAATTCCCACAGAGTATAATTCTAATAAAAATGGCAAAATTGTTTTCTCCGGATTGAAAACTGTCCCGAAGCTGACCATGGTCAGAACAGCCAGGAATCTGAAAAAGA
The DNA here is from genome assembly GCF_900095145.1 of Mus pahari. Classification (NCBI taxonomy): domain Eukaryota; kingdom Metazoa; phylum Chordata; class Mammalia; order Rodentia; family Muridae; genus Mus; species Mus pahari. The sequence continues at coordinate 83,893,539 of NC_034603.1, read as the reverse complement.
AAACCGTCAAGTAGATGACTAAGACATACTGTAAAGTCTTTGTAATTAAAACAGTGCAATCCTGAAGCTGAGGCAGACAGATCTCTAGAAGTTAGAGGCCAGCCTGCTCTACATAACACGTTCTAGGCCAGCCTGGTCTACACAACATGTTCTAGGCCAGCCTGGTCTACATAACACGTTCTAGGCCAGCCTGGTCTACATAACACATTCTAAGCCAGCTAGAGCTATGAAGTAAGAGTCAGTCACAAACAACAGAAGTTAAACACAGAAAGTGTAAACACAGGAAGTGTGAACACAGGAAGTGTAAACAGAAGGACTAATGTTTCGGGTCTATAATCCCAACGGTGGGGGAGGCCCAGACAGGAGCCAGCCTAGGCTACGCAACAAAACTTTGTCTCAGTAAATAAATTAATTAGTTAATAATTCATGCAAGACAGCATAGTACAGATGGAGTATTTAAGACTTAAATACTGCATAAAGGATTGGAGAGACAGTTCATCAGTTAAGAGTACTTGCTGTCCTTGTAGAGGACCAAGTTTGGGTCCTAGCACCCATGCTGTGTGTTTTGAAACGGCCGGTAACTCCAGCTTCAAGGGATTCAATGACTTTTCCCACCATTTGAGGGTACTGAGCACCACATGGTGCTGTAGAGGAATGTTAATCCAGCTACATGGCTGCTCTAGCATGGGTTCACGTCCAAAAATGTGATGTGGCTGGAATGCAGACATGCCAAACACCTTTAATCCCTCTGGCTGCAGTGCAGACATGCCCTTAGTATACACCTTTAATCCCAAACAATGATGTCTAATTGAGGGGTAGACAAAGGGAATCAGAAAGATTTAACAGAATGAGTCAGAGATAGGATATGCCCACCAACTCTCATGAGAACAGCAGGAAAGAGAGGCAAGGAGAGAGAGAGACAGAGAGACAGAGACAGAGACAGACAGAGAGACAGAGAGAGAGAGACAGAGAGAGAGACAGAGAGAGTTCGGTTTAGTTCCATTCGGAGCAGAGCCATTGAGTTTGGAGCAGTTCAGTTCATGGAGTTCAGAGGCAGTCTTTCCAAGTAGAGCAATTCAGTCAGAAGCCAATTGAAGCCAATTTGAATCAGTCAGCTTGGAGAAGAGTTTGAGCCAGAACAGCTGAGTTGAACTAGCCAGCCAGAGTTTAGAAAGAGCTAGAAAGAGTGAGTTTGTTCAGCAGCAAGTCTTAGAGGCTGAAACCCTCTAGGCCTGGATTAGCAGAGGGAGGCTGGAAGCTGAAGCCTTCAAGGTCCAGGCTTGCAGAAGATTAGATTGTATGGAGGCTAGCAACTTCCAGGCCTAGGCCCAGGGATAGATAAAGCAGACAGAAAGACTGGTCTCAGCCCAAGCCTTGTATCAGAACAGTTTGGGTACGGCTCTCATCTCATCGCCTCATCAGAGGAAATGAAAGAGACAGTTCCATGGTGCAAGCAAACAGGCACATAGAAATAGTCACATAAGTAAAAGTAAATAAGTTTTTAATTTGAAAACCTATCCATTTAAAATAAATTTAAAACACCATTAAAAAGTGGAGAAGGTGGACATAGGACTTAAATTCTAGTAAATAAAATGTTCCTCCTACTTCCTTCTGAATCTAGTTTTTAATTATATGTTTGTTTGTTCCCTTGAGACAAAGTCTTTCTATATAAGCTTGGCTGCCCTAGAACCCTCTATGTAGACCAGGCTGGCTTCAAACTCACAGAGATTTTCTTGTCAAGAGATTTTCCAAGTGCTGGGATTAGAGGTGCGCACCATTACAGCTGCCTGCCTTTATGTTCTTTTATCTATGGGGCTAAGAGCCCACAAAATGGGCCCTGAGTTCCCTAGTAAATTCAGGTATTTAGTGGGGATATCAACATGAATGATGGTTTTAGATAGAGGACAAAGAATATATGTGTGTATATTTGTATGTATATCCATATGTGTATGTTCATGTGTGTATATATACATGTGTGGGGTGTTCATATGTGGGTATTCATGAATGTGTGCTCATGTGTGTTTATATGCATTCATGTGTGTACTTGTGAATGTGTGTTCATGTATGTGTATATACATGTGTATTCATGTGTGTATCCATGTGTGTTCATGTGTGCATCCATTCCTGTGTGCATTCATGTGTATATATGTTCCTGTGTACATCCATTCCTGTGTGTATTCATGTGTGTGTATGTTCCTGTGTGTGTTCATGTGAGTATATTTATGTGTGTATATTCCTGTGTGCATATATTCATATGTGCATATATTCATGTGTGTATATGAATTTACCTACATATGACTCTGTCTAAATCTGTCACCTTGAAGCAGGAAGAGAAGGAAGGGAAAACTGGACTGAGTAGGAAGAGAAAAGGAGACCCTTAGGCAGCAGTGGTGGCGCACACCTTTAATCCCAGCACTCAGGAGGCAGAGGCAGGTGGATCTCTGTGAGTTTGAGGCCATCCTGGTCTACAGAGCTCGTTCCAGGACAGCCAGGGCTACACAGAGAAACCCTGTCTTGAAAAACAAAAAACAAACAAAAAAGGGGGACCTGTCACTTGGAATCTACTGAGGCAGGGAAGGGAGGATTCTTGAACCGTCAGCAGCCAGGTGTTCCCTCCGCACTAACTTCCCATCCACAATCCTATGATTTTCTGGGAATCTCCGATTTTCAGAAAAGTACATATATTAAACCTGTTGTAGAACCCTACTGGCTTCTAGTGTTAGTTTATCAGATTGTAAATTCATCCACTGCCTCTCAGGATCAACTATCAGAGAAGGAAATAAAGGTCAAAGGGTAGGGTCCCCAGATGTTTTGGAGAAATATTAAAAAAAGGAACCAGCTCGCCTGTGCTTGTGCGGGCAACTCTGTGCGCTGGTTGGCTGGCTGGCTATGCACTAGTGGGTAATGGCTGACCTGCTTTTATCTTGTGGATACTCTCTGGCCCGGAGCTCCTAAACCGTCTCCACCCAGTTCGCTAGGTTCCCAGTGGTGGGTTGCTACCACATCAGCCCCATGCTTCAAATCCCCCACGGCCTTTGTGGTGCACCTCAGGCAAATCCACTCTGTCCACTCACCACAGACAAACTCGCAGCATCTGGAAGTCCTTTAAACCATCAAAGTATTTATTTAGTCCATCCAAAAAATTCCCCCGGACACTGGGGCTGAGAGCCAGGGCTGGACACCAGTGATGTCGCTAAGCTCACTGCTATCATTTTAAACTGTTTCTGAGCTGGTTAGTCAAGCATGTTCCAGGGCTAGCTTAACATGGGAAGAAATCAGGGATTTAGCTCAGTGGGAGAGCACTTGCCTAGCAAGCCCAAGGCCCTGGGTTCACTCCGGTCCCAAGGGATTTGTTTCTGTTCTCCTGTTTCATTCTCCAGAAATTAAATCCAGTGTTTGAGCTGTCTGAATAGGTAACTTAAACTCATGTCAAAATAGCAATTTGTCAGCAAAGGTTAGTCTTTTTAAAATTTGGTGAGCTTGGTGGTCACCACCACCTTCAATCCCAGCACTCGGGAAGCAGAGGTGGGTAGATCTCTGTGAGTTCCAGCACTGCCTGGTCTACAGAGTGAGTTCCAGAACAGCCAGGGTTAAACCGAGAAAATGTGTCTTTTTGTCGTCGTCGTTGTTGGTTTTCTTTTTTTTTCTTTTTCTTTTTCTTTTTCTTTTCTTTTTTTTTTTTTTTTTAAGGTTTTTTGAGACAGGGTTTCTCTGTGTAGACCTGGCTGTCCTGGAACTCACTTTGTAGACCAGGCTGTATGTGGTATGTGTATATGTGTGCTTATGTGTTATGTGTGTGTATCTGGAGTGTGCGTGGTATGTGGTATGTGTATATGAGTGCTTATGTGTTATGTGTGTATATCTGGCGTGTGTGTGTGTTATGTGTGTGTATCTGGAGTGTGCGAGGTATGTGGTATATATGTGGTATGTGTATATGAGTGCTTATGTGTTATGTGTGTATATCTGGCGTGTGTGTGGTATGTGTGTGTATCTGGTATGTGTGTGGTGTGTGCGGTTATGTGGGTGTGGTGTGTGTTTAGTGTTTATGGTTTATGTGTGTATGTGTGTGGAGGGGTGTAGGTGTAGTATATGTGTGGTATATGTGATGTCGGTGGTGTGTGTGTCGTGTGTGTGGTATGTGTGTGCATGGTGTGTATGTGTGATGTGTATGTAAGTGATGTCTGTGGTGTGTGTGGTGTGTGTGGTGGTATGTGTGTGTTTGGTGTGTGTGAAGTATGTGTATGGTGTCTGTGTAGTATGTGTGTGATGTGTGAGTTATATGTATGTGGTGTGTATATATGGTGTGTGTGTGTGTGTGTGTGTGTGTGTGTGTGTGTTTCGTGCTGCCTGTGCAGAGGTTAGAGGAAAACCTGGAAGAGTCGGCTCTTTCCCTCTACCATGTAAGTCTTAGGGAAGTGAGTGCCTCAGTCCTCTGAGCCATGCCAGTGGCTCCTTCAGTCTTTTTAAAATCAGAGTCAAGAAGTAAGGAAGAACAGGAGGAACAGGGAGGAGGGGGAGGAGGGGGAGGAGAAGAACAAGGAGGAAGCATGAAGGGGGAGGGGAGGAGAGAGAGGAGGAAGGGGAAGAGGAAGAGGAAGAGGGAAAGGCAGAGGAGGAGGAGTGGGAGGAGGAGAAACTGCAGCAGCATCCAGGAGCCACACTGAAGGAGTTTCTTCCGCCAAACCCCACATAACCTGAGAATGAATGTAATTGGTCTCAGGAGCAAATTCCAACCAACTCAAACAGAAATGGATGCTAATATGAACACTAAAAGAAAACTATCAACAAATAACGGTCAATGGGACCTAGAAATCAGAAGTCACAGTTTCACACCTATCCAATAAGTTACACATTGTTATTCACATGTAAGATAAACAAATTTCTCTTAAGGATTTATTTATTTATTGTAGGATATGAATGAGTACACTGTAGCTGTCTTCAGACACACCAGAAGAGGGCATCTGATCTCATTACAGATGCTGGTGAGCCACTGTCTGTTTGCTGGGAATTGAACTCAGGACCTCTGGAAGAGCAGTAAGTGCCCTTAACCACTGAGCCATCCATCTCTCCAGCCCCCAAATAAATCTTTTAAAAAAAAAAAAAAGGTTAAAAAGAAAAGAAAAGCTGAATTTCCAAGGGTCCCAAGTGGCCAACTGGGCCTAAGTTCAGAACGGAGCCTGGTAGCCATTGGATGCCTGCTAGGGTCCTGTCTCTCTTGGTCTTCCTGGAATAACCACAAGATGAACTCTTGTAGCCCTCGCCTGGGCATGTTCCTGTGTCAGCTGCCAAGATAAACAGGCTCTGGAAAGTTCTATTTTGCCACCAGGACCTGACCTGCTATGACCTGCAATCAGCCAATCAGGTCTGAGTAGTTGCTATTCCTTGACACCCCTCATTTACATAGCTGACCTGGTGGGATCCAGAGGCCAGGACTTTATAGGAAATAGCCCCTCTTTGTTCCTGTAGATCATGGTTTTCTTTGGGAGTCTGCACTCCCTCCCTCCTTCCTTTTGCTTGTCTGGTGTGTGTGTGTGTGTGTGTGTGTGTCCATATGTTTATGTGTGTCGGGTACACATAGTGCTTACAACCATCCAGGACTCCAAGTCCAGTGAGTCTGTCATCTGCTTCTGGTCTCTGAGGGCACCAGACACTCATGTATATGAGTACACTGTAGCTGTACAGATGGTTGTGAGCCTTCATGTGGTTGTTGGGAATTGAATTTAGGACCTCTGCTCACTCCAGCCCAAAGATTTATTTATTATTATAAATAAGTACACTGTAGCTGTCTTCAGATGCACCAGAAGAGGGCATCAGATCCCATTACAGGTGGTTATGAGCCACCATGTGGTTGCTGGGATTTGAACTCAGGACCTTTGGAAGAACTCTTACCCACTGAGCCATCTTGCCAGCCCCTTACATTTCACTCTTGTGTTGCACTTTTGACCTTTTTGTTAACTGAAATAATATCATGTAACATGAAACCTATCACATCATATCACTCATTAGATTTAATGCATTCAGGATGTACTATTTTCTAGCTCCACTTGTGTCTCCCATAGGGCCAGGGAGAGAGTGGGCAAAGGCCCTCACCTTGAAGTCTGATGACTTGAGTTCTATCTCTGAAACCCGCATGGTAGAAGGAGAGAAAGGACTACCATGATGAGTTATGTTCTGACCTCACACCATGGCATATGTACACACACACACACACACACACACACAGGGGGGGGGGTCTTAGCTACTTTGCAGGGTTTTTTTCCCTATCCTTTATCCACCTGGGTTTCACTCCCTAATACTAGATAGGAGAGAAAGAACAGAAGAGAGAGAGAGGAGAGGAGAGAG
>NC_034603.1:83884516-83886332 GCF_900095145.1 Mus pahari | reverse complement strand
AACCAACCAACCAACCAACCAATCAACCAGCCAACCAACCAACCAACCGGCCAGCCATCCAACCAACCAACCAACCAATCAGCCAACCAACCAACCAGCTAAGTAAATAATGTACAGTAAATGTGCTGTGTGTTTGTCTGGCTGTCATGTTCTGACTGTATAAACTCAGGTGCTGTACTGAGAGCTGGGAACCGGAAGGCCGATGCCCAGCCCTATGTACCCAGTCTCTGCATTTATATTAGCTGTCTGTGGTGATTTGAATATGCTTGGCTCACAGGGAGTGCTAGAGTTAGGGGGTGTGGTCTTGTTAGAGGAAGTGTGTCACTGTGGAGGTGGGCTTTGGAGGTCTCTTCCTATGCTCAGGGTTCCCCATCACAGAAAGGAGCTTCCTAGCTGCCTGTGGATGCCAGGTTCTCCTGGTTGCCTTTGAATCAAGATGCAAAACTCTCAGCTCCTTCTCCTACACCACATCTGCCTGCACGCTGCCATGGTTCCTGCTACCATAATGATGAATGAAACCTTGAAACTGTAAGCCAGCCCCAGTTAAACGTCTGCCTTTAAAGAGTTGGTGTGGTCATGTGTCTCTTCATGGCAATGGAAATCCTAAGACACTGCCCCCAGGTCATCCACACGGCACAGGACACAGGACACAGGACACAGGACTCTGAGCTCCACCATTTGTTGAGTCTATGGGCAGGAAGGAGCATGCCTTGTTTTGTGCAGGTTCCACGAGATGCAAGACGATGCAAGACAAACGCAGGTCACCCGTTGGGAGCTCCCCTCCCACAGAAGCGGTGAGAGTCCATGTCAGTGTAGACAGCTTCACCAGGTGTCCGTGCCTCGAACTTCAGGGCTAGACAAGCCAGGACCATGTTGGGTGATACAATTCAGGTCGAAGAGAAAGGCTTGGCGAGGGAGCTGGTGAGATGGCTCAGTGGGTAAGAGCACCCGACTGCTCTTCCAAAAGGTCCGGAGTTCAAATCCCAGCAACCACATGGTGGCTCATAACCATCCGTAACAAGATCTAACTCCCTCTTCTGGAGTGTCTGAAGACAGCTACAGTGTCTTACATATAATAAATAAATAAATCTTAAAAAAAAAAAGAATAAAAGAAAGGCTTGGGGAGACAGGCTGGCCTGATAGAGTGGGCTTCTAACTTAGATACCGTTTGTTTAGACACCTAAAGTGGAATTGGTTGCTCAGAGCGCTGGGGGGGGGTGGGTGGGTGGGTACAGACATACATCACTTCTGCCCTGGGGATTTACAGATGTGTAAATACACCTTCGCGGTTCAAAGGGAAGGGTTTCCTTGGATGATGTACTGCTTTCATACGGTTTGCTGAAAATACATCTCTGACATTTCGGTTCTGTTCCATAGTGACTCTATTGAACTGCTGGAAGCCCTTGATATGTTTGACAAACTTGCCAAAATCAACTTCTAAAATTAATTCCTTTTGATCCATGATTTACTTTCAGATCTCCAAAGGGGCCCAGAATGTTCCTCTGAACCCCATAAAGACATGCACTCGACATATTTATGTGGATGAGTGTATTGCTTACTTGGCTCATGGCCGCCGTGAAATTCTAGCACATGCAACTTGAGAGATTAAGTCCTGGGGCTGGAGAAATAAATAGCCCAGCAGTCAAGAGCACAAACTGCCCTTCCCAGAGAGCAGAGTGCAGTTGCCAGCAGCTGTGTTAGGTGTCCCGCGCTACCTTCTCGCCAGCAAGAAAAGACGCGGCACACAAACAGGATCCTTCTGCAGCAAAGCTTTAATGCTCTTGAGAGGGAGAGCATAAGCTTCCAACAGGCAAAG
>NC_034603.1:83870249-83884505 GCF_900095145.1 Mus pahari | reverse complement strand
AGATGACGCCACGGGAAAGGCAGGGCACAAGGGAGTGGAAATCTACCCAGCACATGCGCAGCTGCCTTGTTTGTTTGTTAGAGCACAGGACATCAGCGCTATCTTGTAATGGCGAATGTGAGGGCGGCTCCCCACAGTTAGGGAGGTGGCAATGATCTGTGACTCCAGCTTCAGGGGACCCAGTGTCCAGCCTCTGCCTCCAGCCTGACAAGGCAGAGGTATCTTATGGATGGAGTGTTTATCTCTAGCCTCCGAGGGCATGACACTCATACCCATAAGAGAAAACAAACCTTAACAAAAGAGAAAGTTGCAAGGGCCCAGGAGATGGCTTGGTGGGTAAAGACATTTGCTGCCCTGCCTGACAGCCTGAGTTCAGTCTCTGCGTCCCACACAGTGGAGGGACAGAATGGATTCAAACCGTTCTCAGACCTACACGTGCACTGCGACGTGTACCCATACATACCATGCACATGCATGCACACATCTTGCACCTACACATCGTGCAATACACGTGTAAGATGCACACATCAATAGGAATAAAATAATAATAATAATATAACCATTTTAAAATTCCCCAACTCAAATGAAGAAATGGATGTATTCCTAAAATCTGCTGTATACTTTTCTCAATGCTGTGAACAAACACGACAAGATGTTTGGGGGATTGTTGTTATTGTTTTGTTTCTTTGTTTGTGGGGGTTCTGGTTGGTTGGTTGCTTTTTCTAGACAAGGTTTCTCTGTGTAGCCCTGGATATCCTGGAACTATCTCCATAGACCAGGCTGGCCTTGAACTCACAGAGCTCTTCCTGCCTCTGCCTCCAGCCTGACAAGGCAGAGGTATCTTATGGATGGAGTATTTATCTTGGGTCGTGACACAGGGATGCAATCCATCACAGTGGGAGAGGAGTGGCTGCCAGCTGTGCTCACGTCTGGGCTGAGCAGAAGGAGAGAAAGGGGCAGGTACCCATCTGTCTCCTCCCTCACCCCTTTCATTCAGCCTGGGCCCCCGGAGATGGGGTGGTGCCGCCCACTGGAGGGTGGGTCTCTCCTCTTCAGTCAATCCTTTCTGGAAACTCCCACACAGATACAACTAGAGGTTGGGTCTCCTGGCGATTCTAAATCCAGAATCATCCGGTGAAGAGTCATCACCACATCAATTAGGCACACTGAGGGTGAACAAGAAATAATTAACTGGAGACTGAGTGACTGGTTTAGGGAACTTAGCGCGGAGATCTGAGGCCACCCTTAGGTGTCAGATAGGATACAGTAGGACCTTCGAGCCCTCTCTGCACACACGCAGACCCCCAGAATGAAGCACACCTTTGAAATGCTTACCTCTACTGAGCTACAGTACAGCCCTTCTCCCGGCTGCCCAGGGACTGGCCCCGAACTCAGTCCTTTCTTCCTAGACAGGTGTCTGTCAGCATCTGTTAGCAGGGATAACTGCTAACTATGAAGTGATGCAATTTCCAATTCCTCATGGTATAAATCAATAGGTATGGCTGCCATTTTCCTTTTGAAGGCATATGAGCCATCTTCCTTCCCCTCTTCCCCAGCATCTTCCTCCTCTTTTTCCTCTTCCTCCTCCTCCTCCTCTTCTTCTTCCTCCTCCTCCTCTTCCTCCTCCTCCTCCTCTTCTTCCTCCTCCTTCTCTTCCTCCTTTTCCTCCTCCTCCTCCTCTTCCTTTTCTTCTTCTCCTTCTTCTTTTCATGCATCCCAGACTGGCCTTATGGCCTCAAACTCAGTCAAAGATAACCTGAAATTTCTAATCCTCTTGCCTCAGCACCCCAATGAGAAGTCAGCTGCCCAGTGTGCTGGGAACAGAACAACGTTCCTCTGTGAGAGCAGTTCTCCCTTCTTAACCACTGAGCAAGCCATCTCTCCAGTCCCGAGCTATTTCTCTTTACCAAGGAAATCCTAACTGGGTGTTTGTAAGCTTTCTTCTAATCTGCACCCTCAACTTTGTGTGACAACTGCTTCTGTTGATCAGTTACTGTGTGTTTCCTCCATCTTCTGCCACACTCCCTTTATAGCTATGTGCAACTCTGTTTTATAAGTTATTTTTCTCTCTTTTTCTCCCTTACTGGGATTTTCAAACAGATCACATGCTCTTTTCAAGGTTGCCTTAATGGAATGTTTTTTAAGATAAAAATTCTGGGATTTAAAATGTTTGGGTCTGGAATAGTAAATGTTATAAATTTATTGTTACTATTGTTGCTGCCGCCGCCACCACCGTATGTGTATGATACAGGGGCACTCATCCACAGCATGCATATGGAAGGCATCCGAGGATTTTATGGGATGGGCCTTCTTACACAATTACATAGGTTCTGGGACTCAAACTCAGCTCCTCAGTGTGGCAAGCAGCTTTACCCACTGAGTCCTCTCATGGGCACCAGTAGTACAAATTTTAGAATCTTCCCTTGAAAGGATTCATCATTATTTAGTTAAAGTTGGTCCTTTCCTAAGTCGGCTTCAGTGACTGACGGTTCTGGTGTTCAGCTGGCTTTTTCCTCCGCTGCCTGGATGCTCTCCAGAGTTAGCAATGCTCTGCCAAGGCCTACTTGAAGCCCCGCATGTCCTCAGCAAACAGCTCAGGTGTCTAAGGAGACTCAAGAGGTGATGTAAAGGAACAAAGAAACAACTTCTGAGGTAGTTTAGTCAGTTAAGTGCTTGTCATGTGAGCCTAAAGACCTGGCTTGAGAATCCTGGGTGTGGCCATATTCTCAGCGGGGGGGGGGAGAATCCCTGAGTCAAGTGAGACACCCCACCTCGATAAACAAAGTGTAGAGCAATAGAAGAAGATACTTTATGCACATGCACACATGTAAACACATACACACACGTGCACACATGCACAGACACCCATACACATAACAAATACAATATCTCGAGGCTCTGCCAAAATCTATCAAAGAAGATCTACTGCCCTAGAACCGAAGCAGCAGTTATAGACAGGCTCAAGAATGAGAGCTCAGGCTGCCAGAAGGGATTCCAAAACCTAAAGCCTTGAAAGGAGATCACGAATCTCCTCACAATTTTATAGACCCGCAGTTTAGACTGCATCAGCCTCTTTCTGCTCTGACTCGGGTACCAACTTCAACTAACAGGCTTTCAGTGGCTACACTGAACCCAACGATCTGCAATGGTCATGAATGATAGCTCAGGCTAGCCCTCAGCTGGATTCCTTACCCCCCCCCCCTCTTTCATCCTCCATCAGGCCAGATGGAGCCTTCTGACAGGGTGGCAGAGGGTCCTGAGAAGAAAAAAACCAAATCTGAAGGGCCATTTCTGTTAACGGACAGCTTCAACACCAGAGTAAACCAAGGAGGGCCAATAGTGGAGTTGAAGAAAAGTCACTCAGTGGACTTTATCAGAGGGAACAAAATTCTCTGGGCTGGCAAGAAAGTAAAAAAAAAAATCACACACACACACACACACACACACACACACTTGGTAGATGGAGCAAATTCCAACAAGTGTGGGGCAAGTGGAACTATGTCACCAAATAGAAAAACTGGTAAGGTCAGATTAAGGAACCCTGGCCATTCTCATGATTGAGAATCGTGGGCATTTAAATCTGCTCCCAACCAGATTCCGTTCCTGGACCACCTGACCCTGCCATCCCACGAAGAGGACCATAGCAACTGGTCATGTAACAGAGTCCAGCATTCTTCATGCTAATGAGGTATCTAGATGGGCCCTGGGGGTTTAGCCAATAAGCTTCCCTTCTCAGACATCCCCTCCTGCAAAAACATTTTTAACCGCTGGTCCTGAGTAAAATGTATGCATCCATTTTCCATGATGAGTAAACAGATTAGACAAGCAAGGGCTGTCTCTCTCATCAAGAACCGCTGTTGGGGGAAGCGAACTGCACCTCTTAAGACTCCCATAGAAGGCCCCGCTGCGCAGGTGTTCGGGAATTTGGAAGCCACAGCCCCAACCCCATCCCACGCTGTTTCTCGCCGAGAGAGCCGTGGGCTGTGTAGCAGGAACAGCGGTCCGCCTGTCTGTAAATGCTGTGCAGCTGTAAAAGTAGCTCATGAAGGAGGACCTAATTGAGGACTGCCTGAGAGACCTGCATTCCTGCGGAGGACCTAATTGAGGACTGACGGGAGACCAACGATTGCTAGTACAAACAGTGCTAGCCAATCAGGAACTGCTGTTTAGAAGAGATGCTTTCTTGGGACCAATGGGGCATAGATGGAGGGTATTAAAGGAGCTTGCAGCCATGCTCAGTGAGTTTACTGAAGCATTTCTTCCAGCTCTTGGAACCTGTGCTACTGACCCTGCGCCAATTCACCGCGGCCCCCCCCAACCTCCAAGAGCAGGTAGGGTGGGGGGAGGGCTGTCCAGGGCACAGGTAACAGGGTTGGAGTCCCCATCTTAGGCTGCCTTCTCCTCCCCTGAGCCGTGTGTTGGCGTGTCCCACGAGCCTGGCACCCCAATGGCAGTGAGGATGGAATGAGCCAGCACCCCTGCGTTTAATCTGCACAAGTGGTGTTCCAGCGGCAAAACGAAACGCAGACCCACAAACAAGTTCCAAAAAATTCACACATAGATATGACAGGCAGGAAGACAGGCAGACAGATTGGATGAATGGAGAAAAGCTCCAATCCAACCATTTTCTATAAGCACATATTTGGTGGATGGCCCAAACTCCAATGAGCAGGCTCTAACAACTTTATTTTTCCTCTTATTCTTTCTATATCACCTAAGTCAGAGTTCCCTGTGTGAGCAGTTACATATTCTCTAAAAACAATCACCACAAAAAAACATTCTTCAAAACACAGATTAAGGTCATTATACAAAAGGGGAGTTACGACGGGATTATTGATTGCCTATTCTTCTTTTGAAACTTATACCTAACTCTGCATTTCTTATCTATCTTTCTCCCCATGAGTTCATTGTAACCCCAAAGCAATGATTTTCTTTCTTTCTTTTTTTTTAAAAGCTTTATTTATTTATTATATGTAAGTACACTGTAGTTGTCTTCAGACACTCCAGAAGAGGAAGTCAGATTTCGTTACAGATGGTCATGAGCCACCATGTGGTTGCCGGGATTTGAACTCAGGACCTTCGGAAGAGCAGTCGGGTGCTCTTACCCACTGAGCCGTCTCACCAGCCCAGCAATGATTTTCGTGTCATAGGTTAACAAAGTTTAAGCAAGCCAAGTCTATGCTAGAGAGTTTTCCCTATGCTTGGTTGACAACAATTTTGTTTACTAAGAAACAGGCCATCTCTCTTAAGTCTTATTTTTGAAGTCTTGTTTAGCTAAACTGGTTAACCATCTAGTCTGTGTTCTTACATTCATAATGAAGTCACCTACTCAGAGGACCCAGGAACTCAGGCCCAACCTAGAACAAGTGTTTTCCTTAATCATTAACTTGTCCCGAGCTTATATTTCTCTCCACTACAATTACGTACTGGTAACGCATGAAAGCTCACAACAGTCCTCTTTCTATGAGTTTCTAACCTTGCTAGTCTATGAGGAAGGAGCACACTCTATTCTCGATTCTAACTTTAAGCTTTCTAACAACCACGCTAACTTCCCCAAAACTATTTAAATCATACTAACTTCCTATAACGACTTACATCAAATCAGAAATTCCATAAAATCATTAATTCATCTAAACAATATTATCTTACAAAAGTTGATCTGCAGGAAACTTGCCCAACAGAGTGGGCTATCACCCAAGAAGCAATCACACCAGGCTGTAGGCCATGAGGGTCTCTCAGTGTCTACTCACACCATGTCAGGTATATGAAGAAGATATCTATGACAAACACGAGCAGGCACATCAGTAGCAAGAAACGATCCTGGGACGAAGCACCTGGGGCTGCGCCTCTCCAGGGTACACCCACAGCAGCAGAGCAAAACAGTGGGCCATCTCCAGGAAGCTCATCTGCCTGCTGAAGCTCTTCTTGCATGGTAGCAGCCACATTTCTGGCCATGTCTCAGAGGGCATATGACATCATTTTCTGTGGGGCCAGGGAGCTATGGGAACATCGGAGCCCTCTGGGAACATTGGAGCCGGTCCAGAGGAAGAGTGTGGTCAAGATGTGTCCAAACTGAGGAAATCTCATCCTGAGATCAACCAGAGTAGGATCTGTGTCCCATGCTCGCATATCCAGGAACAAGCAGCCCTGCGCCCCCACCTTTGCCCCTTGGAGGATGTCACATAGCCTGGCAGCCAGGGTGGGCTTCTTCTTACAAGGTTATGTCCAGCAGTATCTGAAATTCCTCCCTATGTACATGAGGCATCCTGTACATACCCTGGCCCTGTCCAATAACGTACACCCTCCCTGAAGACGCCTACTTACTCCCCAAGGGTTTAAATAGCCTTCGTTCTCCCAATTAAATGAGCTTTCCCACTGAAGCCTGTCTCCCAAGAGGCTGACCTTCTCCGCGCTTACTTGTTGCTTGAGGTCTCCATCCCCTAGCAGTTTCTGAGTCTACCTGTTGCGACCTCTGGCCTGTCACAGAGCAGAGCCCCAAAACAACAATTTCTGAATTTCTGCCACATTCTTTTTTTTTTTTTAAAAGATTTATTTATTTANTATATGTAAGTACACTGTAGCTGTCTTCAGACACTCCAGAAGAGGGCGTCAGATCTTGTTACAGATGGTTGTGAGCCACCATGTGGTTGCTGGGATTTGAACTCAGGACCTTTGGAAGAGCAGTCGGGTGCTCTTACCCACTGAGCCATCTCACCAGCCCATTCTGCCACGTTCTATTGGAGGAAAAAAAAAAGTCACAAAGCCAGTCCAGAGTCAAGGGTAGGAGGGGAGACAAAGTCACACAACTAGGAAGTGATGGATCCTGGGCAGGAGAACTGCAGCCATCTTGGTCACTAACCCAGCTCATCTGGAGACATCCAGTGTGCGTGCATAGAACTCTTAGTACCCTGTCCATTGCCTGGCAATAGCGACACAAATCGTCCCTCCACACCAAGAGCCCAATCTTTCTCCAGATTCAGCAGCATTTGTGTGTCTGGAGCCATCACAGGTGTGTTCACATGTGCCAATTCTTACAACTTTGCTACTGTGATCCCTTTTGTGTTTGGGAGAATTAACTGAGAGTGAAGTTAAGTCAGCCCAGGTCACATGACCCAAGATGGTACCATAGAGCAGAGCTGAGACAGTCAGGTTTTGAAATCTCTGAGTGTGCACACAGGTGTGCGTGAGTGTGTACGCATGGGGAGGTCAGAGGGTCCACATGAGGTGCTGCTCCCTGAAAGACCAACCATGTTGTGTTTTGAGACAGGGCCTCCCAGTAGCTGAGGCTCGACAACTCAGGTAAGCGATGAGCGGGCCCAGTGCATCTGCCAGCTCTGGGGCTCAGACTCAGGCACTCAAGCGTGCACTGCAAACATGCTCCTGACTAAGCCATCTCCCCAGCCCCAGAATCCACCCTGGGAAACACCCTCCTTCCCATGCGGGTTTGTGTTAACCACTTAGGGTGTGCCTCCATTCTTTACAATCCAAGGAAGCAGACATTAAGGCATTCTAGGGCAACAGAGTGGAAACAGGAAAACAGGCACATGGGCAGGGCTTGACCAGCACATTGAGCTCTGGTTGCGGGGGTAAAAGGCAAGTAAGGACTGGTCTGGGTGCTGAGCCTGGCGATTGCCACTATGAAGGCAGGTGCATCAAAGAGAGCTTGCCTGGTCTTAGCACTCTGGGAGAGGGCTTGGCATCAATAGGTTCCCCAAGAGGATACAGTCAAAGGAGAGCTGAGGGTCAGGGAAGGCATGTGACTTTAACCTGCTTTAACAGGTTCCAGCACTTCCTGAGCTATACACGGTCCTACATGCAGACTCCGGATTCAGCTATGTTCTCTGTGTGTGTGTCCAGCTCCCAGACAGCATTCTTCCAAGGGATAACATACAATCCAAGGAAGTGGTCATGTGACCACACCTCATTACTGGAGGTGTAGTTTGAAATAAGACCTTCATTCATCAGCACCAAGTGTCTAGCGTTACCCTGCATGCAGACTCCATTCAACAATCTCAACTGTGTGTGTGTGTGTATATATATATAATTGCATTTATCCTTGCAACCCCATGCCAGTCACTCAAGGTTCTATTTTTATCAACAAGTTGCAACCCTGAGCTGGGCAGGTTCTGAGCTATTCTGACCTGACTAGGCTGCCAATACCCAGCTAAAAGCCATGTTACTTGCCCTGGCTCTCTCCGTGTGTGCTCATGGCTGCTCTCTCATCACCACCTCATGGCGGATCCTCCTTGTCCCTCCACATGGTCTCTCTGCCTCCTCCTCTTCTCTCCTCTCTCCCTCTGGATTCTTCCTTGGACCCTCTCTCTTTCCCTTTGTCTCTCTCTCTCTAGGCACAGAAATCAACATCTGAGTGCACAATGCCCAAAACCATCCCCCATCACTACAACAGCAGAAACCACATCCCTGGAGCTCCCTGCACAGCTCGCAGGCAACGCCACTGGAGTCTCTTGTGCCCATCAAGTGGTGTTTGCTTATTTAAGATGTGAAGGTCGGCGCCGGGCAGTGGTGGCACATGCTTTTAATTCCAGCACTTGGGATGCAGAGGCAGGCGGATTTCTGAGTTCGAGGTCAGCCTGGTCTATAGAGTGAGTTCCAGGACAGCCAGGGCTATACAGAGAAACCCTGTCTTGAAACCCCACCCCACCCCCCCAAAACCAACAACAACAAGATGTGAAGGTCGGAAGACAATTTTGGGGACTCACTTCTCTCCTTCCAGGATAGGATCAAGATGGTGTTGGGAATTTGATTTAATGGATTCTCAAATTACAAGAGAATTCCCAAGCCTGCCGGTCCCTGACCCCAAATGGTTTTGATTGGGAAATAACATTGCCAGCGGCCAATAGCAGGGAGACAGAGGCGGGACTTTTAGGAAGCCCAGGCAAGAAACACAGGAAAGGGAAGAAGAGAGTCTGTCACGAGGGGCGTAGGATGACCACGCTGTGAAGGGGCAGGAGGGTGAGACTGCCGAACTGTAGGCGCAAGGGGAAAGCGGCCCAGTTGCGGGGGCCGCCCAGGA
The DNA here is from genome assembly GCF_900095145.1 of Mus pahari. Lineage (NCBI taxonomy): Eukaryota > Metazoa > Chordata > Mammalia > Rodentia > Muridae > Mus > Mus pahari. The sequence continues at coordinate 83,875,471 of NC_034603.1, read as the reverse complement.
GTAAAGAGGGCAGCAAAGATAAAGCTCGGGAACACCGGAGGGGAGTGTGTGCTAGCCTCAGGGAGGTTTGGAAATGCCCAACCGTTTGAACAGTTGAGGCATGTTAAAATATAAAGGTTGCCTGTGCGCATATTTCATTCGTGAATCCAGAGCTCTTGGTCGGGTGCAGAGCCACGTGCACACCCGCCTGGAACCAGAGTGATTTAAAAATTGCCGCTACAAGATGAAATCTGGGTTGACATGTTAGTGTAGCAGAATTTTAGCTGAGCCACCTTACCTGGCATGAATTTCGGAGTGTTGGCTCCTAGGCTTTGACATAGCCTTTTGACTAGTCAGGGGTCGTTATCTGAGGTTTTATTGGGTTGCTCTTCCAAAGGAGTACATCTCAGCCTTTGCATAACTTAGTCCTGAGACATACCTGATAAACCAGGAAGTCTGGCTGAGAAATGCCTAGGTAATGGTTCCTTCAGGCAACTCCAGAGGTTTGGGTATGCAGAAATTAAGTTGCGCCGGGCGTGGTGGCGCATGCCTTTAATCCCAGCACTTGGGAGGCAGAAGCAGGCGGATTTCTGAGTTCGAGGCCAGCCTGGTCTACAAAGTGAGTTCCAGGACAGCCAGAGCTATACGGAGAAACACTGTCTCGAAAAACCAAAAAAAAAAAAAAAAAAAAACAGAAATTAAGTTGCTTTTGCGTAACAATAAAGAGATTCTGCAAAATGAGTTCATACATCAGTCCTTGAGGGCCTGATCTCCCCAAGACTGTGAAGCCTAAGTTCATCCTGCAACACCTCTCTTACTCAATCATCCCACCTACCCTAGAACACCGACATTTGGCGCCCAATATCCTGGGGCTTGGATAAAGAGGGGCCATGACACTCCAGGACGGAGGTAAGGGGTGCTCACAGAGAAAGTGAGACGGCAGGATTTGGTAGGCAATAAATCCATCTCTATACCAGCAATATGTACAAATAAGAAGGCTCCTGAGACAAAGAATGAATCGAGGAAAAAGGTCTTTTCTGGTGGGCAAAGGGGAAGTGTTTAATGAAGGCCTGAAATAGAAAAGTTCCGGAAACAAAAAATAAAGGGAGAAAAAAAACCAGCCTTTTCCCGGTAGGAATAGAGGAAGGAGAAAGGCTCATCCAGGTAGAAAACAAAACAAAACAATAAAGAAAAAATTAATGGCAGCTGGAGCTCAGAGCTCTCTCTCTCTGGTTGCAAGTGGCCAAAGGAGTACGGAGCTGGGAGCTGGGGCAGCAAAACCTGAATGCCAAAGGTTGGTGGGCGGGGCTCTGGTGGGCGGGGCTCTGCTCTGGCAGCATGAGCTAACACGTCTGGCTAAGAACTTATAATTTTGTTTGTTAGCTTGATTTTTGTCTAAATGTGTTTTTTGTTTGTTTGTTTTGCCCTAATAGTGGAAAGAATTCATTATCAGTGGTCTTTTCGTGGAAAAAAAAATTAAAACAAGCCCAAGTTCTAGTACAGAACCAATCACAATCAGGGCATAAAGTACTAAGCCGGGCTGGTGAGATGGCTCAGCAGGTAAGAGCACCCGTCTGCTCTTCCAAAGGTCCTGAGTTCAAATCCCAGCAACCACATGATGGCTCACAACCATCCGTAACGAGATCTGGCGCCCTCTTCTGGAGTGTCTGAAGACAGCTACAGTGTACTTACGTATAATAAATAAATAAAGCTTTAAAAAAAATAAAAATAAAAATAAAGTACTAAGCCAATGCTGTTTAAATTTCCAGAGGTATTAGTCATTCGTTATATGGAGAATGTTCTCCTGATCATCTAATTAATGTTTAAATGAATTTTAATTTTCATAGTAAACAAACTAAAAAAAAAAAACCGCAATTCACGAGTTTGAACTAGATCATTGGGTACACTCTGATCTGTTTATCACTACTGAGAATTTGACTCTGCTCTTTAAGTTATTTTTCTGAGCCGGGCGTGGTGGCGCACGCCTTTAATCCCAGCACTTGGGAGGCAGAGGCAGGCGGATTTCTGAGTTCGAGGCCAGCCTGGTCTACAAAGTGAGTTCCAGGACAGCCAGGGCTTTACAGAGAAACCCTGTCTCGAAAAACCAAAAAAAAAAAAAAAAGTTATTTTTCTGAAAACTATTAGCTTACAGATTATTCTGCTAGACACCACCCAGGAACCTGGAGTCGACAACCGAGCAATGGCAACCTAGCAGCAGCTCGCACCATCAACTGCATCAGGTGAAGGTGGCCTGGCAGCATAAGAGGGCTGCTTGCTATCCTTCTCCCAACCCCCCTGTCCCCTCTCTATCAGGAGCCATCTACTGTAGGCAAAGGCTAGCAGGTGGCCTTCCTGGAGGAGGATGGTCTGCACGGTCTGTGGTGGGTGAGCTCAATGGCAAGACACAAAGAGACTTTACCTCAGGGTTGCTTCCTGCAGCTGATATGCCTTTCCTGTCATTATTAAATTAATATAACAATCCCTGGGCATTAGCCAAACCTACTGATCAGATTTCCTACAGATCAACATAAAGATGAACTTTCATGAATTAATGCTGTTTAGATGAATTAATGATTCTATAGAATTCCGGATTTGGTTCAAATAATTTTAGGAAGAAAGTTTTAAGAGATGGTCTTAGTTGGTTTGCTAGAAAGATGTAATAAAGTTAGAATCAAGAATAGAATTTGTGGGCTGGTGAGATGGCTCAGTGGGTAAGAGCACCCGACTGTTCTTCCAAAGGTCCTGAGTTCAAATCCCAGCAACCACATGGTGGCTCATAACCATCTGTAACAAGATCTGACGCCCTCTTCTGTAATGTCTGAAGACAGCTACAGAGTAATTACATATAATAAATAAATAAAGCTTTTAAAAAAAAAACAAAAAAACAAAAAAAATAAAGAATAGAATTTGCAAAAAAGAAAGAAAAAAAAGAAAAAGAAAAACAAACAAACAAACAAACAAAAAGAATAGAATTTGCCCATTCTTCATATAGTAAGTAAAGACTGCATAATAAGGAATACAATGAGCTGTCATAATCACACTAAAAAGGGAAATAGGCTTGGGACAAATTTGTGTTCAAGGAAAAACATTCAGGTCCAAGAATGAAATCACAAGTGTGCACTATGATAAGACAAGGCCATGTAAAAACTGTTGCTTTGAACTTATAATGAGCGTTTAGAGTGAAACACTGCTTTAAACTTAATATTAACTCCTATTTATATAACATTTTATCTCTGAAGTAATTGTCTAAAGAACTTTTTGTCGAACAAGGTATACAAAGGCCAGAGAAAAGAAATAAAGTTGGTTGGATGTTTTGGCTTGCGGGGGGGGGGGGGGCTCTGAGCTATCCATTCATCCCTCTATCTATCCATCCATATGTATATGTGTATGTCTGTTTGTCTATATGTACATGTGTAACTATATGTATGTGTGTGTGTGTGTGTGAGAACATGCATGAATACTTGTGGAGTACATGAGACAGGTGGTTGGGCCCAGTAAAAAATGTAAGTATGTTAATGTGAAAATGAAAATGTAAGTGTGTGTGTATGAATGTGTGTCTATATAAAGCATTTTTATTTTTATTTTTGCCCTATAAGTCATTTTAATTCTTTTCCTTTCTTTCTTCTCTGCTTCACAAAGAGTTAACCAGCCAAGCCAGAGAAGCTCTTGGATGCCTGGACAGGAAAGGGAGCTATAGCGGTAAATTCTTTACTTAATTTCCTGCTGGCAGGCAACAGGTATTAATTGCCCAACCAGTGGTGGATTTTAACCACAGAATAAACAAGAAAGTTTTCAGGATTTTTTTTTTAGAAGTTATCAGCAAGCATTCACTGCAGTTAGAGAGCTCTGTGTCCCACTTCAAACCCTGTGTCCCAGTTCAAATCATTCTGGGCAGGCTGGCTTCTGCCACCCCCTCCCCATTCTCATGTGTTCCTGGCCAGCCTCTCTTTCTCTCTCTGTCCTTCTTTACAGTCACGCCCCTTCCCTGCCTCTACCCCTTTTCCAAGTCCCTGCTCCCTTCCCTTTCCCATAATAAATTCTCCTTTTATCAGGTCTGTCTCATGGTGGGATTTCTCCGGGCAGCACCTTGGCATGGGCCCACCAGGTACCCCCATTACCCCTGCTGCCACATTATATTTCATAACAAAGACTCTCAGTTAAATTCCATAAAAATGTTACACCTGAAGCCGGGCGTGGTGGCGCACACCAGCACTCAGGAGGCAGAGGCAGGCAGATTTCTGAGTTCAAGGCCAGCCTGGTCTACAAAGTGAGTTGGGCTACACAGAGAAACCCTGTCTCTGTCTCAAAAAAACAAAAACAAACAAACAAACAAACAAACAAAAAGTTACATCTGAAAAGAATGGGTTATTAGCTTATTAAATAGTGTGGCTGATAAAGAGGTAGCCCATTAAAAAAAAAAAATCACTTACTGATAAAAAGCCTAACCAAGAGGCTGGTGAGATGGCTCAGTGGGTAAGAGCACCTGACTGTTCTTCCAAAGGTCCGGAGTTCAAATCCCAGCAACCACATGGTGGCTCATAACCATCCATAACAAGATCTGACGCCCTCTTGTGTTAATTGAGTCTTTGGCTTTTGAGGACGCCAGTACAGAATGTCAGAAAGCTGTAAGGTCCTTGAAAGTTCAGAGCGCTCCTGTGGAGGAGTTATAAAGCAGAAAACAGTAATTCAAAGCCTGTATGCTTCAACCCAAAAATCAGAGTTGTCCTAATAGTTTTATTAGATTTCAATAAATCTCTTATTATGATTAGACTTTCAATATGCACAAGTTGTTGTATTGCATATAGAAACTGCTGAATGTGTTCCTGATAGTTCAGAATTAAACTGGCTATCCATGCAACTATAACAAGCAATCCAGGATGGGAATTATCTACTGTATATCATATTCAATCTTACACAAGATTGCCCTGGCCATTAGCAAAAGGAAATTACAACATTAATCAATTACTAATGGGATATGTATTAGAAGCTTCATAAAAAAAATAGCATGTTAATAGCAAAGACTTAAAAGTGTTCTATTATCTGGAAAAAAGCTAAAGAAATCATTTTTTAAAAGTCCTATTTCTTCTTTGCATAATCAAATTTCTTTACCTGCAGGAAATAATCCTAAAGGTACACAAAGAAATAAAATTTGCCAAATAGATGTATTTTGTTCAGCAGAATTTGGAAAATTAAAGTATATACATTATAGTACACATACCCTGGATTTCTTTTTTTTTCTTTTT
>NC_034603.1:83862904-83870184 GCF_900095145.1 Mus pahari | reverse complement strand
CCTTGGCTGTCCTGGAACTCACTCTGTAGACCAGGCTGGCCTTGAACTCAGAAATCTGCCTGCCTCTGCCTCCCAAGTGCTGGGATTAAAGTCATGCGCCACCACTGCCTGGTCATACCCCGGATTTCAATGGGCATCTGCCTTGAATTCTGAGAAGGCTGATTCTATAATTACACATTTATGAGAGGCAAAGGTTCTAATGGGCTACTGATTAAAAAAAAAAAAGCAACTTATAACACTCCTGCTTATATTCCTAATAAAATGAAACAACCTTTTGCCTGTTATGAAACACATTAGGGAAATACTATATAATCCTACAGGACAAGCAATTGTTAAGATCTTATTGCAGTCAAAAAATTTTTAAAAAGATGCTTTTAAAACAAAAGGGGGCTATTAGGACTCTCAGGGACAGATTATATAATATCTTACTAAATTTGAATTTTTAAATGCTTACGAAACAGAGACGACAGCTGCTGAAAGGCTTTGGATTGTGGGAAAAACCCATTGAAATTGAGTTGGTCTGTGAACTACAAGGATGTTGTAACATCAGAATGGAGTCAGAGGTGTTAAGATGGAGCTGAGGTTATACTCATGTTCTGCAGGAGAGGAAACGATGTGAATACCATTGAAATTGTCTAATAAGGGAAGCCATAGTTCAACAGTCTGAGGAACCTTTGGATGTTAAAACAGTGTTCCTTGCTCTGCTATCTCTGTCTGGGTAACGGGGACTAAACCCCGAATCCCCCAGTTAACATAGGAGTAAGTTGGGGTGATTATGAATATTCTTGTGATGGTTAATGAATCTTTGTGGCTACCTGGTCTTTCTGACAACCAAGGGCCTGCTAAACCTGTGAAGGGAGCAAGGCGATCACAGGCTCTACTACAGGGATATAAGAGGTTCCTGTGTGCATTGGTAATGGAACTCAGTGTGTAAGGGTAACTTTTCAGATGTGGTTATCTACAGTTAATACCACCCAGGATTTTCATAGTAAGATTTATATGCTTCGTGCATCTGGTTTTAAGGAATGTGAGACTAACGATACTAGTTCCATAAATCTGCCATTTTGTGAGAGGTGGGTTACTAACCAGGAATCCGACTAGATACGCTGGCAACAATGTAAAGGTACTTATTGATATCCCCCATGGACAAATCATTGGTTGGAGCCCCTATGGCGCCCCGCCCCTCCAGGAAAATATCCTTCCTCGGATGAGCTGGCAATGGTGTAGCTCCATTGGCTCTGTGGGAATTAGTTCTACTGTTAATGGACCCTATTCACTAGCATGGAGCTGGAAGGTCAGGTCCCCTCTTGCAACTAAGTGATTCACTCCAAACTAGTTTGTGGAAATTAATAAAGTGCCTTCTGTCCTCCTAAAGCATGGAAAAGTAGGTTAAACGTCAACGCTGGTAAGGATACTTTGTCTTAGATTAAATTAAAGCCACCCCTTGTGGTGTTTCTGCCATGACCTTACTTATTTCTGAAAGCGCGCATGCAGCGACACCCCAATAATTACAGTGTTGGGTTCAGGGTGGAAGCCGAGAGAACTCACTTCAGAGACGGAAGCTTAAAAATGAAGGCTACATTTTCTGAGCGCTCAGGGAGATGGACAGTTCCGGATCTGACTGCACCCCTGAAAGAGAGACTGTACATTTTTATAGGCTGGGAACACAAAGTGAGGGGGAGGGATGGGCTGTTGCATTGACCAATCCTATTTTAACACAAGGGGTTAAGCAAGGAAGTGGACGTTGGTGACTGGACCTTATCCGGGTCACCTGGATGCGGGGTCCTTGAGTCACCTTTTGCAGTCAGGTCTCCTCTAGGACTCTGACCTGGAATCTAGATCGATTCAGGAGCAAAGGAGTGGACGAGCAGCGCATAGTCAATCCAGTCAGGACACACAGCACATTTATGACTTGTGTGCCTTAGTTTAGGTAACGGGATAAAAGCATCTCCTCTCTTCACATCCTTTACTGGGTAACAGACAAGCACCTGAAGGAGAAGAATAGGAGTCAGTTCTGGGGCCTGGGAACATGAACTTAGTCTTGACCCTGCAGCAAGGTGGAACTTGTTGCTAAGATGGCTGGACTCGGGGGAAACTGTCTCCTAACAATGTATGACTTTTGAAATTTATACTCTTTATACCTAATCCTAGTATCTCCTTAAGTATCACTTCCAAAAGTTTATACATTCTCAGAGCAAGGCAGCCTGGGTACCGGTGAGGCTGTTGAGGCCCTGGCAAGGCTGGCCTGGGAAGACTCTAGCGCAGGAGCTCTCTGAAGGAGGGGCAAGAAGAACTGGTCGGATGATTGAACTGTAGCCTTAGCTGTGGGGATTACCGCATCGGTTAATTAACTGTTGTCCCTGCTGCTACCACGGGGCCGGCGCTTTATAGAGAAGTTCAGACTGCTGGTCACTAGAACCTGGCACAAGCTTTCTACCGAACTTGAAGTCAACAGAGTAGAACAGATAGTTTGTAAAATCGCCGATTTGAGACAAGTTGGAATACTTAAAGGGAGATCAGTTAGAAATCTCCAGAGGACACATAAAGTGAACAGGTGACTGAATGTTACATCTTCTCTTATTACTTGAAGGTTTAATGACAGCAAGTCTGAGACACCTAAATTCATGCTGTGGTGTCTTGTTCTCAGATCAGTCATCCCTCATAACCCAGAACTCCAACAGTCTGGACCATTTTCCCTCTCTGAAATCCTGTTGACTCTTTTCTTTTCTTTTTTTTTTTTTTAAAGCTTTATTTATTTATTATTATATGTAATTACACACATAGCTGTCTTCAGACACTCCAGAAGAGGGCGTCAGGTCTTGTTACAGATGGTTATGAGCCACCATGTGGTTGCTGGGATTTGAACTCAGGACCTTTGGAAGAGCAGTCGGGTGCTCTTACCCACTGAGCCATCTCACCAGCCCTCGACTCTTTTCTGATTGTTGGTCCTTCACTGCAGACACATGACCTGATTCTAGAAAAGCGTATGAAATTCTTTTCTTCTCCTTTTTCTAGAGCTACTGTTTAGACATTGTGCCTTTTATATGTATCTTCTAGTGTGGTTGTTTGAGAAATGTCTCTGGAAGGCTCCAGTATTTGAATTACCCCCTGTGATGGTTTGTATATTCTTGGACCAGGGAATGGCACCATTTGGAGGTGTGGCCTTGTTGGACTAGGTGTGACCTACATGGAGTAAGTGTGTCACTGTGGGTGTGAGTTTAAGACCCTCACCCTAGTTGCCTGGAAGTCAGTCTTCCACTAGCAGCCTTTGGATGAAGATGTAGAACTCTCAGCTCTGCCTGCGCCATGCCTGCCCGGATGCTGCCATGCTCCCACCTTGATGATAATGGACTGAACCTCTGAGCCTGGAAGCCAGACCCAATTAAATGTTGGTTTTTATAAGACTTGCCTTGGTCATGGTGTCTGTTCATAGCAGTAAAACCCTAACTAAGACACCCCCCACCTCCACCTCAGTTGCCAGAACCTTTTGGGGAGGTTTAGAAAGTGTTACCTTGCTCAAGGAAGTTTGCCACTATATTGTGGGTGAGCATTGAGCAACTTTTATTTTTTTTAAGATTTATTTATTTAATTTATTTATTTATTGCACATAGGTACACTGTAGCTGTCTTCAGACATTCCAGAAAAGGGAGTCAGATCTCATTACAGATGGTTGTGAGCCACCATGTGTTTGCGGGGGACTTGAACTCAGGACCTTTGGAAGAGCAGTCAATGCTCCTAACCGCTGAGCCATCTCGCCAGCCCAGCCTTGAGCGTTTTAAGGTTTCTTTTATTTCCACTTCATTCTCTCTTCTTCATGCTTGTGGTCGAGGATGGGCTCTCTCAGCTTCATGTTCTGATTGCCACGCCCGCCTGCTGCCATGCCTCCCCATCCTGACAGAGACTCTTAGGGCTCTAGAGCCTGTGCTAGCTACCCTCCAGAGCGCGTCGCTGCAGGCCAGAGGTGGGGACCCGCCCAGTTACCAGGTCTTATGCTTTCCCCAAAGCTTATGTTCTAGAAACTTCATCCCTGGCATAACATTACAAAGAGCAGAGGTTCTGGAGGGGCAGCACCAAGCTGGAGATGGGCAGAGGGCAGAGGGCAGAGGGCAGAGGAGCCTCTTCCTCAGGGGTTAATTCAGCCCTTGCAGGGCAGACTAGTACACGAGGCAGCGAGTTGCTGTGAAGCAAGGTGCTGTCTTCACTTCCTGCTCAGCGTGTGATCTCTCCCATATGTCTCACCACCATTGTGATGCCATCTGCCAGGAGGCCATTACCAGAACTGTACATGTCATCACCTCCTCCTTAAATCTCCACAGTTGTGAGTTCAACAAGCTATGTTACAAAAGTCAGTGAGCCCCAGGAGTGCGTTTGTTGATAGTCTCATGTAGTTCAAACTGGCCTGCATGTCCCTAACACAACACATGGACTTAACTTGGATCCTAAACTTAACACGAGCACACACACACACACACACACACACACACACACACAGAGCGAGGGAGACAACAATAGTTTCAGTACTTTGAATCTAGAGGCAGGAGGATCAAAAGCGAAAAGTCACTCTCAGCTACACAGAGAGTTCAAAACCAGCCAGGGGAGCTTAAGACATTGTCTCAAAAAAAGAAAAGCAAAAGAAAGAGAAAAAGAAAACAAAATCACTGTGAATAATCTATGGATAATTTTAATATACCTGTGATTATTAATCTCCATTATCAACTTGATAGAATTTATAATCATCATGAACAAATCTCAGGGCGTGTCTGTAAGTTAAATTAACTGCATCTGCAAACTGGGCAGGCCAATCCCATGGGCTGGGGTCTCAGACTATACAAGGAGAGAGCGAGCTAAGCACCAGCGATCAACTCTCTCAGCTTCCTGACTGTGGAGGCGACATGACCAGCCAACATGGCTTGCCCGCCATGACGGGCTACACCCTCAATCTGTTGCACAAGCAGGTCGGTCTTCACGTGCTTATGTGAGCATCTCATCCCAGCAAAAAGACAACGCCTGTAAGACTAATAAATCACTCTGATGTACTCTGCAAACAGTCGAGCTATAACACAAGCAATATTAGAGAGTTGGGATGAGTGTCGGGAGAGTTTTAAGTCCCAGATTTTTGTTTTCTACTGTCCCCGGGCCTGTAGAAACTGCAAAATGTTGTCGATTGCTCTGTGGTACAAGTGGGCCAATTACTGATTGTCAAAATTAGTTTCTCATTTTTTGACAAAATAGTGTATTTTCAAGAAGTTGAAAGGAAGTCTTCCCATTAATACTTCTATAGAATAAGGACAAAGAAGATACTTTTCCAGTTCTGAAAGGCATTAGGCTCCGATTGTGTGGGTCACAAACACTGATCCATTTCTGGGCAGATCAGAACGTCCCCGTTCACATTCAAAACTCAGCCATCAGCTGTGTTTTTCTTCTGCAAATTCATTTTCCACTCGGCAGAAATTCCGGGTGTAAATTTACCTTCCGAGACGTTGCTGGCACGCCGCCAGCACAATGATCATCTTTCGTTCTTTCCCATAAAATCATTAATCAGCTGAAAGGGACTTTGATGGAAATGACAAAATAAGGCTCTGGTGTGCAGCTAGAAAGTCTAACGAGTTTTGATTGGGAACTTGATTGAGATTCAGCCCCCATTAGACGCTGAGAAGAAAAAAGTAGATTTTTTTGAAAATATGGTTCTGTGAGCTGCTTATACAAAGTTGTTTCAGAGAGAGCATTTTGAACACACACACTCTCTCCTCTCTCTCCTCTCTCTCCTCTCTCCATTTTTATTCATTTATTTTTTAAAATTTTTAGTTTTGAAAGATTTGCAACATAAAAACACTACACACCAAAATTCAACCAGACCTAAAGTCTTATACCCCTTAATGAACTTATATGCAGTTAGAATTGACAAAATAAAATAAATATTTTATTGAGACAGGGTCTCACTATGTAGCTCTGGCTGTAGACCAGGATGGCTTTGAACTCACAGTAGGTCTTCTGCCCCTGCCTCTCGAGTGCAGGGGATCTCATGGTTGATAAGAAGCCATGAATCCATAACCCATCTCACCTGAGATGTGTGTTTACAAACTCTATTTATTTAACTTTCAATATTCCTGTAACCTTGCCTCAAACTCATTCTGTAGCTAAAGATGATGACAGGGTCACCCTGTGTAGCCCTGGCAGGATCAGAACTCTCTATGTAGAGCAGGCTGGTCTCGAACTCAGAGACCTACCTGCCTCTGCCTCCAGAATGCTGGGGTTAAAGGCATGCACCATCATGGTCCAGCCATTTTTAAATATTTTTATCTCAAGTTATTATTATTATATTTACTATTATATCTAATTACACTGTAGCTGTCTTCAGACGCACCAGAAGAGGGCATCAGATCTCATTACAGATGGTTGTGAGCCACCGTGTGGTTGCTGGGATTTGAACTCAGGATCTTCAGAAGAGCAGTCGGTGCTCTTACCCGCTGAGTCTCTCCAGCCCTAACTATTACTTTTTATTGCTAGAATGAGGTTGCTTCATATGAAGACAAGAAAGTTTTCAACTTGTTTATTAAAAACTTCAACATTAAAAAAAAAAGGTAGAGAGACCTTCCACAAGGGGTCCTATCAGCCACTGCACAGGTCCAACAATGATCTGATAGTACATTGTTTCATCTTTATCTACCACTTAGCCATCACTAATACCCAAACTCACTCACCAATATTCTATCGGTGATCATCCTGTTCCGACTGCAAATGCTTCAGTGTGTTTTAGGAACACATCTTTAAAATATCCACAGTGCAGCTGGGCATGGCGGCTCACTTCTGTAATCACAGAGCTTGGGAGGCTGAGGCAAGAGGACTGCTGAGAATTTAGGTTAGCTTGGACTACCAAGTAAGTCCCAGACCATCCAAGGCTAGACTGTGAAACTCTTAGTCATAAATGAGAAGATAAGAAGGCTGGGAACATTGCTCAGCTGGTAGAGCAGATGTGCTTTGACCAAGCCCACTCAGTCAGTCAACAGGTTCTCCAGCTCAGAGGTGAGGGTTAAAAAGAAAAAAGACAATTAAACAACATTGTAGCATGACCCCAGCCAGTTCTGAGGCTGAGGCAGGTCTATTTTCTCCCAATCTACTTTTATACCATTTTAATTACATGCAAGTCATAAGGGTGACCAGTACAGTAAGGAACAAGCAAGGCGGGGGCTGGTGAGATGGCTCAGTGGGTAAGAGCACCCGACTGCTCTTCCAAAGGTCCGGAGTTCAAATCCCAGCAACCACATGGTGGCTCATAACCA
>NC_034603.1:83857147-83862784 GCF_900095145.1 Mus pahari | reverse complement strand
AAAAAAAAAAAAAGGAAGAAGAAAAAAAACAAACAAACAAAAAAAACAAAAAAGAAAAAAAAAAAGGAACAAGCAAGGCACTAAGCAGAGTCATGTGATTACTCCCGTGATCGCTGTTTCTACGGGCTTGTCAGAATGGCCAAAATATCCGAGCCTACTTCTCTCTGTCCTAGCCCAAAAATCAGACTGAAGCCTACTTCTTCGGTCTACCCTAAAATTAGATTCTTCCCTGTTCTGGCCTAAAATCAGATTCCTGCCTGAAGTCCATTTCCTTGTCCTTGGGCAATGTCAGATTCCTGTCAAGCCGCTCCCCAAGGCTCTCCACAGTGCTCTGCGGGAACACTGCTCAGCGGGTAGAACAGAGGTGCTTGCTCGCGTGTCTGAAGCCTTGGGTTCCATCCACAGTGCCACATAAGAGCAAGCTTGGTGGCACATCTCCTAGCACTTGAGAAGACAGGAGGATCCAGAGTCTGAGAACAGCTTGAACACATGAACACCTGAAATCCCCCCTCAAAACCATCAAAACAGTCAAAAACAAAAACAACAAAAAATTCACACACACACACACACACACACACACACACACAGAGCACCACTGCCCTTAAAACAAGCTAACTGTTCCTTCCACTCATGGCTGTACTTTGGATGTGGGCCCCAAAATCTTGAGGTGACTGACCCTGTAAGACAGTGGTCCTCAACCTGGAGGCAGCGACCCATTCAGAGGTCAAACAACCCTTTCACAGGAGTGACATATCAGATGTCCTATGCATCAGATATTGACATTATGATTCCTAAGTATCAAAATTACAGTTGTGATGAAATAATAAAATAATCTTATGGTTGGTCAGTGGAGCACGAAGAATTGTATTAAAGGCTTAAAACATGAAGGTGGGGAACCGCTGCTTTAAGAGATGGAGTCTAATGGAGGTCTTCCAGTCATGGGGGTGCGGGGAGCGCATTTGCTGGGGAGACTTGGACCTCAGGCCTTTAATTCATGTGTATGGATGTTTTGCCTGCATATACATATGTGCCTCACATGTATGCCTGGAGCCCAGGAAGGCCAGAAGAGGTATCCAACAGAGGACACAGGGTCTCTTGGAACTGGAGTTACAGATGACTGTGAGCCACGATGTGGATGCTAGGAATCGAACCAGGGTCTTCTGCAAGAGTAGCCAGTGCTCTTAACCCCTGAGCCATTGCTCCAGCTCCTTATAAATGAGATTTATTATTATTATTATTATTATTATTATTATTATTATAAGAACCACTAGCTGAGTATTGGTGGCACACACCTTTAATCCCAGTACCCAGGGAGGCTACGGCAAGCATATCTCTGAGGCTAACCTAGTCTACACTCAGAACAGCCAGAGCTACACAAAGAAACCCTCTTTCAAAGAAAACAGAAGAGGACGGTCAAGAGTTCAAGACCAGCCTGTGCTACACAGTGAGTCCAAGGCCAATCTGGGCTACGAGAGACCCTGTAAAACAAAAACAAAACCACAGAAGAAACTCCACAGACCCAGTCATTAGAGAAACTTACAAAAGTTGCCTCTGAGGGGAGGCAAGCTAGCAAAGCAACCAGCTCACTGAGGCCTGCTAACGTGTGCTGAGTCTTGTATTTGAGGCCAGCATCAGCCCTGAACTGCTGTGTCCTGCTCCCCGACTTCAGTGAGGCAAAAACCTGCTCCTGAGACTGAGCTAAAGACAAGAGTGGCCAACAGCAATGGAGTCCCTTCCACCCTTCCTGGGGTCTCCTGAGTCCTGGAGTTTGTAAGAGGTCTAGCTCACAGCACTCCTAAGACAGGTGACTCTCTGTTGAGTTTGAGGCCAGCCTGATCTACAGGGCGAGTTCCAGGTCAACGAGCGCCTCACACAGTGAGACCCTGACTCAAACAAAACCGAAAAGAAAAGAAAGAAAAACAAAACAAAAGAAACCTGTATTAAGGATGGGGCTGAGATGATGAACCCCCCTCATTGGCCTTCAGGATAAGTTGTCCACTCTCCCCACCAAAAGTAGCTTTAGAGGGGGATCTTTGTGGTTGCCACACAAAGCAGGCCAGGCCAACTCCTGTGTCCAGCCCCACCTAAGTGCCTCATGCCAGCCCTGTGATGACCTAACAGTCTTTCCCTCCTGCTGCCGGATAGAGGAGAGGCTCTATGACCCTATGAAACTCTGGGTGGGCATAGGGCCACTTGTCTGTCACCTCCGCAGCCTTACCAGGTCTGGTGTCAGCCCTGAGGCTTTGCTTCCCAAACCCGTCAGCCCTACCCTTGTTTGGGGCGTAACCCTTCCTGCCTATGTGAGCAGCACACTTACCAGTAGAAAAAAAAAAGTAAGCAAGAGAGAGCTACACGTGATGCCAGACAACCTGTTCATTGTGCTAGTGGAGCAGCTGGATGGTGGTAACAGAAAGACGACAAAGCGAAGTGGGGCACACATTTAAATCTGAAACACAATCCTGTACCACCCCACAAAGGGCTGGCAATTCGCCTCAGCAAGTAAAGCCACCAAGTCCAGTAGCCTGAGTTCGTCCTGGGGAACCCACCGTGTAGAAAGAGACCTGACCCCTGCACATTGTCCTCTGACTTCTGCGTACACCCTGTGGCACGTCCACGCACCTGCATTCACACACAGTCAAATGCAACTAAAAACAAACAAACGTTAAGGGGAAAAAAATAGAAAATATTTGAGATCCAAAACTAAGCGATGAGTTTTAGATTTGACACCCCTAAAACACAATCTATAACAAAAAGAATTGGCAACTTGGATTTTATTTTATTCTGGAAAGAGTTTTCTAGAAGAACAACAACAACAAAAGTCAGAATAAAATGGCAATCTACATATTTGACAACAGAAGAATGGTATGTACACAAAATACATAAAGAACATAATACAAGCAAACAACTTCAGAACCTTCAAAACTTAAGAAATGTGGTTAGAAATTGGACTAAAAGTTCATGACCCAACTGTTCCCTGGTCAGGATAAAGAAATAGGAAATAAACCCGGGGAAAGGTGTTCAATGCCACTGGCCATTCACAGAGTATCACAGGGATTCAAAAAGCCACAGCAGGGCTGAGGACGCAGCTCGGCTGGGACAGGGCTGCCTGGCATGTAGGATGCTGGGTATTGACGCCACTTAAGGCTTTCCCTGTCTTGGACTCCCTTCGTGAACTTTGTATACTTTGTAAACCTCCTAACCTATCAGGGCAGGAAAGTGGCCAGGCCCCCGCCTGAGGAGCTCCAGCAGCCAAGCCCCTCCCCCAGCCTCTGTAAGGGTCACAAAGGTCGTCTCCAGCCCCTCACCAGGACCCCCCCAGATTATGCTAATTTAAGGTGAAAAGTCTGACCAAAAGCCACCAATCCCTAAGCACAAAAACCTACCAATCCCCAAGCTCCTCCAAGCTCAGGACTTGAAATCGCACCAGTCCTCACCCTGGAAATCTCCCCCTTAGAAAGCTCCACCTCTTTTTATGAGATGTGCTTCCTGATGTGATTTTCACCAGAAGAAGACAAGAAGGGAAGAGGGATGAAAGGAAGAGAAGGAGCAGGCCTCAGGTTCCTGAGTGCCTCAGCTCGGCAGGGGGTATCCTTGCCTGGGAGCTGCACCACCTCTGCCTACGAGGCTTCCTCCCAGCGGTCTGTGGTTCCTGCCCCTTGGGACACTACCCCACATCAGAGCTGGGTGGTTCCTGGACTTCCGAGTCCCAAGACACCTTCCTACTCAAGCAGGAAGGCCAGCACAGGAGCGCTTCCTGGTTTCTGTGGTGCTTCCTGGCACAATAACAATAACAAAATAGAATTATACTAGGGTAGGGGTGATCACAAATGTTGAAGGAGAAAAGACAGTTAGTGACATGGCTCGGCGAGTAAAGCCACCGGGTAGCAAGCCTGACAACATGAATTCCATCCTTGAGGTTCACATGGTGGAACAAGAGAATGAACTCCTGCAAGTAGTCCTCTGACTGCTACAGGCAAGCAAGCAAGCAAACGAACGAACGAACGAAAGAAAGAAAGAAAGAAAGAAAGAAAGAAAGAAAGAAAGAAAGAAAGAAAGAAAGATTTTAAAAGGTTTATTATAAGCTAGAGAATGGATGCTTTCTTGAAGTGACAGAATTATAGAAATAAAGACTAGTCACGAGTGACGGGTGGAGGTGGACAAGGGGCACGGGGGAAAAGGGCATGGTTGTAAAAGGGCAACCCGAGGGATTCCGGTAGCCATGGAAACCGACTTTATGAACACCTCATTCAGCTCAATATCCTGCTTTCGAGTATACTATGTGGTTTGTGGTTTCTCACGATGGTATGCGGGGAGGAGGGAGGAAACTAGGTATAGGACAACCACACCTACTCTAGTAAGAACGACTACAGTAAGGTGTGCTGCTGCACATGACCCTGTAGCCGTCTCAAAGGAGATAAGAGAGTTGATTTTGAAGTCAAGTATGAGTGGTATGGGCCCAGGAACACAGGCTCATGGCTCCCAAAAGTCTGTGTTTCATCATGGAGGCGGTCTCATGAAGTTTTTACAGTAATGGAACAAAGCAAGTCAGTCACAAATGAAGGTGCTTTCAAATGCCTGGGTGGAAACAGCAGGTGAGCTGTAACAGGAAACCAGGCGCCTCCTGCGGTGGCATTCCTACTGCATGGGAAGCATGCACTTTGTACATTCCAGAAGACTTAGTTAATGGTCACTAAGATGTTAGGTCAGGCCTGGAGCAGTTCAAAGCCAGTTTCAGGAAGTGGGGGTGAGGGTGGGGATGGGGGGACTGGAATTGGCCTAAGATAATTTGGCTCTGGACTTGCAACACTCCAACTCTCTGCGATCACAGTGTTCTAGTCAGTCAACTAGACTTGCAGAAGGTTCATTCAAAGCTACAGCTTCCTAAGAACTTTTGTGGACAGAAGTTTCATTTAAATGCTTTAATGGGACAGGAGGTGGCTGAATTAAGAGCACTTGTTGCTCCTGCAGGGGACTGAGTTCAATTCCCAGGACCCATGTGGTGGCTCACAACCATCTGTTGACTCCAGACTCATAAGTCTGACTCCTTCTTCAGACCCCAACCAGTACATATGTGGTACACAGGTGTACATGCAGGCCAATTCTCTTTCTCTCTTTCACACATTTTATTTATTTTTATATTTTGAGGCTTTATTTTTGCTTTATATGTATCAGGGTTTTGTGTACCAAATGCATGGAGTGCCCAGGGAGGCCACAAGAGGGCATCAGATCCCCTGGACTGGAGTTATAAACAGTTGTTAGCTCCCATGTGGGTGCTAGGAATCAAACTCAGGTCCTCTGCAAGAGCAACAAGTGCTCTTGACCCTACACCATCCCTCCAGCTCCACTCGCACACATCTTCACAGATACATAGAACATAAATCTCAGCCATTTTTAGGGAGCAAGTCAATAATGTTAAAATTTGTATTGTAGGGGCTGGAGAGATGGCTCAGTAGGTAAGAGCACTGCCCGTTCTTCCGGAGGTCATGAGTTCAATTCCCAGCAACCGCGTGGTGGCTCGAAACCATCTGTAATGGAATCCGACGTCCTCTTCTGGTGTGTCTGAAGACAGTGACAGTGTCTTCACATACATAAAATAAATAAATCTGGGGGCTGGAGAGATGGCTCAGTGGGTAAGAG